>NC_041392.1:689550553-689555128 GCF_002162155.2 Triticum dicoccoides | reverse complement strand
AAATTCACATTTCAAAGATTCAGAAAATTCTGAAAAAAAATCCACATTGACATATGGATGTGTAATACACCTATGTAAAATTTCATAAGAAAATACATTGATTCGTGAGATACACAAAAAAGAGAAATATCATTGGTTTTATATAACTGTTTTCAATTTCAGCGATTCTTTTTTTTTTGTAGACGGCATGTCAATGTTTTTTTTTTGAGTTGGAACATGTCAATGTATTTTGTTATGATATATTTGTTAGCATGCAGTATACATCCCTATGATACCATGGAACTTTTTTTAAAACATTGAATCATTAATTTTAAATTTTTCAAAAAACAACGAGCTCCATGTACCTCAAGCTCCAGAACGAATTTCTGATCGGTCTTCCTCCTTTTTATTTTCCTTGATATCCTCATCAGTCTTCCTCTTTTTCTTCTCCTTACATCCTCACCTAGCACAACATGCAGCAATCACTACATGAGCACCGGAAAAAGTCCATTTTAAACGTTGGACTCGTTGAGGAAGGCCAAGACGAACCCTGAAGTCAAAATTCCTATCGATTGCACCCTGAACTATGCAATCCCGATCTAAATCAAACCCTGACAAATGTCAACCGGGATTTTTCTAGCTGGTGGGCCAAGAAGCACCCGTCCTACGCGCTGGGCCAGCCCACTTCCTTGGATATGTGGCTCTGTCCATGACACTCCACTTTCCAAGGTTGCGACAAGTGGCGTACATGCAGCGCGCCACTTGTCGCAACCTGGGAGTTTTTTTCTTTTTTTCGTAGATTCGTTTATTCAAAACGTTTTATCTTTTAAACCGTGCGTCCAAATCACGAACCGTTTTCATCATTGGATTCCTCGCGTCGAGATTATCAAAATTAGATCCCATGTTGATAGGTTTTGACGAATTTTTTTTCATTAAAAAACCGGACGAAAAAACCAGGCGAAAAAACCGAACCAGGAGCACGGTTTTTTCCCTTTCCGAAAGAGGCACGCACGTGCCTCTCGTGAAATCACGCCCGTGTCTCTTTGTGGAAGCAAAACTGTGACTCTCGTGGAAGGAAAAAAACAGAAAATGCATTTTTTTTTCGTTTCCGAGAGGCACGACCGTGACTCTCGCGAAAGCACAACCGTGCCTCTCGCGGAAGCAAAACCGTGACTCTCGCGAAAGAAAAAAAAACAGAAAACGCGTATTTTTTTCCCTTTCTAAGAGGCACGGCCGTGACTCTCACGAAAGCACAACCGTGCCTCTCGCGGAAGCAAAACCGTGACTCTCGCGAAAGAAAGAAAACAGAAAACGCGTTTTGTTTTTCCCTTTCCGAGAGGCACGGCCGTGACTCTCGCGAAAGCACAACCGTGCCTCTCGCGGAAGCAAAACCGTGACTCTCGCGAAAGAAAAAAAAACACGTTTTTTTCATTTCCGAAAGGCACAGCCATGACTCTCATTAAAGCACAACCGTGCCTCTTGCGAAAAAAACCGTCACTTTCATGAAAGAAAAAAAAATAAAACGCGTTTTTTTCGTGCAAAAAGTTATTATTTTTTGAATTATTTTTTGATCGAAAAGCTAAGAAAGACCGGGAGAAAACCAAAACGTCGAAAAAACCCAGGTAAGGATGGCAATGGGTCGGGTTTGGATCGGGTTGAACAATATCAAATCCATATCCATATCCATGAAGGCAGTCCCAGCCCATCCATGAAATATCCATGGGCGAAAAATTATGACCATGTCCAAATCCGATGGATATCCATACCCATTGGATATCCATCGGGTCCTCTCAAGACCTATACATAAGACATAACTCCTTGCACAATGTGCACTCTGCATTGGCGTGCTCACTCCTTGCCGTGCAGTCATAGCCCTTGCATTGTCCCACTGTTGCGGCCATGCATCAATGCGTGTGTGGAAAAACGAAGACGGAGGGGTCAAGGAGATATGGAGCTGGGTTGTCGCAAGCCAGTAGTGGCTGCTGCAGCGATCCACCTTACGTGGGGGTAGCGGCTGGCAGCGGCGGCCACCTCTAGGGCTATGAGAGGAGTAACTCAAGGAGATGGCACCGATTCTCAACAACAAGTCATTTAATTAGTGTAGATAATAGGATGAGAAGGTGTGTTGGAGTATGTTACGATGGGGATTGTGTAATTTCTTTTGGATGTTTTAGATAAATGATAAAATTATAGTGGGACATGTGAATATGGGGTAGGGGTTGCAGAATATTGCTCGTTAAGTCAGACGATCGGGTCGGGTTTGGATATATCCATGGGTACAAGATTATGTCCATGTCCTATCCACGAGTAATCAGGTCGGGTTTGGGCGCTGCCCATGGGCGCAAAAGCATATCCAAACCCTATCCATTCGGGTTGGATATCCATAGGTATCCATGTCCATGGATAAAATTGCCATCCTTACATGCATACAAGGCCCGTTACAACACAACTCAACACCCCCCCCCCTCAGTCGGAACTCCATTGGCCTGGACATTTAGGCTGGATCGGAACTCATGGAACACCGCAGATGGCAAGCCTTTTGTGAACAGATCAGCAAACTGGGAGCTCGATGGAACATGCAACACACGGACGTCACCGAAAGCAACACGATCGCGAACAAAATGAAGGTCTATCTCGATGTGTTTGGTGCGTTGGTGTTGGACCGGATTACAGGCGAGGTAAGAGGCACTTATATTGTCACAATAGACGATTGTGGCACGCTGTGGTGGACACTGTCCGTGAAGGAGTTGGCGTAACCAACAAGACTCGGCAACACAGTTTGCAACACCACGATACTCAGCCTCCGCACTAGATCGGGACACCGTGGCCTGTCGCTTGGAGAACCATGAGACGAGATTTGAGCCAAGGAAGACACAAAACCCAGAAGTGGATTTCCGCGTGTCAGGGCACCCAGCCCAATCCGCGTCGGTGTATGCGATCAGATCCGTGGAGGAGGACTTGAAGAACTGTAACCCATAGTGAGAGGTGCCTCGAAGATAACGAAGAATGCGCTTGACTAGCTGCATGTGAGTGTCGCGTGGCTCATGCATAAAGAGGAAACCTGTTGAACGGCATAAGATATGTCCGGTCGTGTCAAGGTGAGATACTGTAAGGCACCCGCAAGGCTACGATAATACGTGGGGTTGGAGAGGAGCTGACCGGAAGAGATGGACAGCTTAGAGCTCGTGTCTATGGGGGTGGAGACAGGCTTACAATTTAGCATGTTTGCACGCTCTAGAATCTCAAGTGTGTATTGTTGCTGACTGAGGAAAAGACCTGAGGAGTTTGGTGTAACGTTAATGCCGAGAAAGTGATGAAAGGAGCCCATATCCATCATGGAGAACTCGGCCTTGAGAGCATAAATAATGGTGTTGAGGGTTTGAGCTGAGTTGGCTGTCAAGATGATATCATCGACGTACACTAGTAAGTATGCAATGGACATGCCACGATGAAGAATGAAAAGGGATGTGTCACTCTTGGAGCTATGAAACCCAAGGTAAAGAAGAAAAACGGAGAAACCACGTTCAAGGCACTTGCTTGAGGCCGTAGAGGGACTTGTGGAGACGGCACACATGATCCGGACGAGAGGAGTCGACAAACCCAGACGGTTGAGAGCAGTAGACGAGATCGTTGAGATCACCGTGGAGAAAGGCATTCTTGACGTCCAATTGGTGGATTGGCCAAGAGTGAGAGGTGGCAAGACTCAAAACCACATGAATGGTAGCGGGCTTGACCACCGGGCTAAACGTCTCATCATAGTCCACACCATCCCGTTGTGTGAACCCGCGCACCACCCACCGAGCTTTGTACCGTGCCAAGGAACCGTCCACATAGAACTTATGGCGATATATCCACTTCCCCGTGACCACATTAACACCTGCAGACTTAGGTACCAAAGACCATGTAGAGTTATTCATTAAAGCAGTGTGCTCATCTAGCATAGCTTGTCGCCAATTGGGGTCTTTGAGGGCGGACTTGTATGTGGGTGGAATGGGTGAGATGGAGGTGGGGGAAGTGTCGACAAGAAAAAGGCGGCGAGGCATGCAAAAACTTGATTTGGCACAAGTGGACATTTTGTGTGCATTGTTTGGTGGTGCAATGGGTACGACGCGGGGTGGAACGTGATGCGTAGGCGTGCATGGGGGCGATCCCGAGGGAGATTCGGTGGGGCTAGGGACAGACGGGCCCGAGTCGTGGGGCGCAGGGGACGAGGTGGATGTGGGCGCAGGTGAGGTGGCAGGTGCAGGCAAGGATTGGGTGGAGGTGGACGCGGTCTGTGCAGAAGTGGTGGACCCGCGGGAGCGGCCAGTGGGAAGGGGGCACGTGGTGGAGCCTGATACGTCTCCAACGTATCTATAATTTTTGATTGCTCCATGCTATATTATCTACTATTTTGGATATTATTAGGCTTTATTATCCACTTCTATATTACTTTTGGGACTAACCTATTAACCGGAGGCCCAGCCCAGAATTGTTGTTTTTTTGCCTATTTTAGGGTTTCAAAAAAAAGGAATATCAAACGGAGTCCAAACGGAATGAAACTTTCGGGAACGTGATTTTCTCAACGAACAAGACCCAGGAGACTTGGACCCTACG
>NC_041392.1:689513114-689550243 GCF_002162155.2 Triticum dicoccoides | reverse complement strand
CGCCCAGGCGCGCCCTCCACCCTCGTGAGCCCCTTGTTGCTCCACCGACGTACTCCTTCCTCCTATATATACCTACGTACCCTCAAATGATCAGATACGGATCCAAAACCCTAATTCCACCGCCGTAACTTTCTGTATCGACGAGATCCCATCTTGGGGCCTGTTCCGGAGCTCCGTCGGAGGGGGCATCGATCACGGAGGGCTTCTACATCAACACCATAGCCCCTCCGATGAAGTGTGAGTAGTTCACCTCAGACCTACGGGTCCATAGTTATTAGCTAGATGGCTTCTTCTCTCTTTTTGGATCTCAATACAATGTTCTCCCCCTCTCTTATGGAGAACTATTCGATGTAATCTTCTTTTTGCGGTGTGGTTGTTGAGACCGATGAATTGTGGGTTTATGATGAAGTCTATCTATGAACAATATTTGAATCTTCTCTGAATTCTTTTATGTATGATTGGTTATCTTTGCAAGTCTCTTCAAATTATCAGTTTGGTTTGGCCTACTAGATTGATCTTTCTTGCAATGGAAGAAGTGCTTAGCTTTGGGTTCAATCTTGCGGTGTCCTTTCCCAGTGATAGTAGGGGCAGCAAGGCACGTATTGTATTGTTGCCATCGAGGATAACAAGATGGGGTTTTCATCATATTGCATGAGTTTATCCCTCTACATTATGTCATCTTGCTTAAGGCGTTACTCTGTTTTTAACTTAATACTCTAGATGCATGCTGGATAACGGTCGATGAGTGGAGTAATAGTAGTAGATGCAGGCAGGAGTCGGTCTACTTGTCTCGGACGTGATGCCTATATACATGATCATGCCTAGATACTCTCATAACTATGCTCAATTCTGTCAATTGCTCAACAGTAATTTGTTCACCCACCGTAGAATACTTATGCTCTCGAGAGAAGCCACTAGTGAAATCTATGGCCCCCGGGTCTATCTTCATCATATTAATCTCCTACTACTTAGTTATTTCCTTTGCTTTTTATTTTACTTTGCATCTTAATCATAAAAATACCAAAAATATTATCTTATCATATCTATCAGATCTCACTCTCGTAAGTGGCCATGTAGGGATTGACAACCCTTATCGCGTTGGTTGCGAGGATTTATTTGTTTTGTGCAGGTACGAGGGACTGGCGCGTAGCCTCCTACTGGATTGATACCTTGGTTCTCAAAAACTGAGGGAAATACTTACGCTAATTTGCTGCATCATCCCTTCCTCTTCGGGGAAAACCAGCGCAGTGCTCAAGAGGTAGCAAGAAGGATTTCTGGCGCCGTTGCCGGGGAGGTCTACGCAAAAGTCAACATACCAAGTACCCATCACATACCCTTATCTCCTGCATTACATTATTTGCCATTTGCCTCTCGTTTTCCTCTCCCCCACTTCACCCTTGTCGTTTTATTCGCCCTCTCTCTCTATCCTCCCTCTCTTTCTCTATTTATCTCTTTTTGTCCGCTTGCTTTTTGTTTGCTTGTGTGCTAAATTGCTTGCTTGTCACAATGGCTCGGGATAACACTAAATTGTGTGACATCACCAATACCAACAACAATGATTTTATTAGCACTCTGATTGCTCCTCTTACCGATGCTGAATCTTGTGAAATTAATACTGCTTTGCTGAATCTTGTCATGAAAGATCCGTTTTCCGGCCTTCCTAGTGAAGATGCCGCTACCCATCTAAATAGCTTCGTTGATTTGTGTGATATGCAAAAGAACAAAGATGTGGATAATGATATTGTTAAATTGAAGCAATTCCCTTTTTCGCTTAGAGATCGTGCTAAAGCTTGGTTTTCGTCTTTGCCTAAAAATAGTATTTATTCATGGAACAAATGCAAAGATGCTTTTATCTCTAAGTATGTTCCTCCTGCTAAGATCATCTCTCTTAGAAATGATATTATGAATTTTAAGCAACTTGATCATAACATGTTGCACAAGCGTGGGAGAGAATGAAACTAATGATACGTAATTGCCCTACTCATGGTTTAAACTTGTGGATGATTATACAAAAAATTTATGCCGGATTGAATTTTGCTTCTAGAAATCTTTTAGATTCGGCCGTGGGAGGCACTTTTATGGAAATCACTTTAGGAGAAGCTACTAAACTCCTAGATGATATTATGGTTAATTATTCTCAATGGCATACTGAAAGATCTACTAATAAAAAGGTGCATGCGATAGAAGAAATTAATGTTTTGAGTGGAAAGATGGATGAACTTATGAAATTATTTGCTAGTAAGAGTGTTTCTTCTGATCCTAATGATATGCCCTTGTCTACTTTGATTGAGAATAATAATGAATCTATGGATGTGAATTTTGTTGGTAGGAACAATTTTGGTAACAACGCATATAGAGGAAATTTCAATCCTATGCCTTATCCTAGTAATCCCTCTAATAATTATGATAATTCCTACAACAATTCTTATGGAAATTATAATAAGATGCCCTCTGATTTTGAATCTAATATTAAAGAATTTATTACTTCGCAAAAGAATTTTAATGCTTTGATTGAAGAAAAATTGCTTAAGATTGATGAGTTGGCTAGGAACATTGATAGAATTTCTCTTGATGTTGATTCTTTGAAACTTAGATCTATTACTCCTAAGCATGATATCAATGAGTCTCTCAAAGCCATGAGAATTTCCATTTATGAGTGCAAAGAAAGAACCGCTAGGATGCGTGCTAAGAAAGATGCCTTTATAAGAGCGTGTTCTTCTAGTTCCTATGAAAATAAAGATGAAGATCTAAAAGTTATTGATGTGTCCCCTATTAAATCTTTGTTTTTCAATATGAATCTTGATAATGATGGGACTGAATATGGTCCACCTTTACCTAGAAGGCGTTCCAAGAATTCGGAATTTTTTGATCTTGATGCTAAAATTGATAAAAGTGGGATTGAAGAAATTAAAACCCTAGATGTTGCTAAACCCACTATTATGGATTTTAAGGAATTTAACTATGAAAATTTCTCTTTGATTGATTGTATTTCCTTGTTGCAATCCGTACTAAATTCTCCTCACGCTTATAGTCAAAATAAAGTGTTTACTAAACATATCGTTGATGCCTTGATGCAATCTTATGAAGAAAAACTTGAATTGGAAGTTTCTATCCCTAGAAAACTTTATGATGAGTGGGAACCAACTATTAAAATTAAAATTAAAGATCATGAATGCTACGCTTTATGTGATTTGGGTGCTAGTGTTTCCACGATTCCAAAGACTTTGTGTGATTTGTTAGGTTTCCGTGATTTTGATGATTGCTCTCTAAACTTGCACCTTGCGGATTCCACTATTGAGAAACCTATGGGAAGAATTAATGTTGTTCTTATTGTTGCAAATAGGAATTATGTGCCTGTAGATTTTATTGTTCTTGACATAGATTGCAATCCTTCATGTCCTATTATTCTTGGTAGACCTTTCCTTAGAACGATTGGTGCAATTATTGATATGAAGGAAGGAAATATTAGATTCCAATTTCCATTAAGGATAGGCATGGAACACTTTCCTAGAAATAAAATTAAATTGCCTTATGAATCTATTATGAGAGCCACTTATGAATTGCCTACCAAATATGGCAATACCTAGATCTATCCTTGCTTGTTATGCCTAGCTAGGGGCGTTAAACGATAGCGCTTGTTGGGAGGCAACCCAATTTTATTTTTATTCCTTGCTTTTTTTTACTGTTTAGTAATAAATAATTTATCTAGCCTCTGTTTTTGTTGTGTTTAATTAGTGTTTGTGCCAAGTAGAACCTTTGGAAAGACTTGGGGAAAGTCTTGTTACACTTGCTGTAAAAAAACAGAAACTTTAGCGCTCATGAGAACTGCTGCCATTTTTATTTGGAAAGTGATATTTAGTTAATTATTTTTTAAGATGATTAATAGATAAATTCCTCACGTCCAGAAATTTATTTTAGAATTTTTGGGGTTCCAGATCTTGCGCTAGCTACAGATTACTACAGACTGTTCTGTTTTTGACAGATTCTGTTTTTCGTGTGTTGTTTTGCTTATTTTGATGAATATATGGCTAGTAAAATAGTTTATAAACCATAGAGAAGTTGGAATACAGTAGGTTTAACACCAATATAAATAAACAATGAGTTCATTACAGTACCTTTAAGTGGTCTTCTGTTTTCTTTCGCTAACGGAGCTCACGAGATTTTCTACTTTAAGTTTTGTGTTGTGAAGTTTTCAAGTTTTGGGTAAAGATTTTATGGATTATGGAACAAGGAGTGGCAAGAGCCTAAGCTTGGGGATTCCCATGGCACCCCCAAGATAATCTAAGGACACCTAAAAGCCAAAGCTTGGGGATGCCCCGGAAGGCATCCCCTCTTTCGTCTACTTCTATTGGTAACTTTACTTAGAGCTATATTTTTATTCACCACATGATATGTGTTTTGTTTGGAGCATCTTGTATGATTTTAGTCTTTACTTTTTAGTTTACCACAATCATCCTTGCTATACACACCTTTTGATAGAGCCATACATGATTTTGAATTTGTTAGAATACTTTATGTGCTTAGCTTATATCTTTTGAGTTATATAATTTTGCTCTAGTACTTCACTTATATCTTTTAGAGCACGGTGGTGGATTTGTTTTATAGAAACTATTGATCTCTCATGCTTCACTTAGATTATTTTGAGAGTCTTAAATAGCATGGTAATTTGCTTAAAATCCTAATATGCTTGGTATACAAGATAATAATAAAACTTTCTTATGAGTGTGTTGAATACTATGAGAAGTTTGATGCTTGATAATTGTTTTGAGATATGAAGATGGTGATATTAAAGTTGTGCTAGTTGAGTAGTTATGAATTTGAGAAATACTTGTGTTAAAGTTTGTGATTCCCTTAGCATGCACGTATGGTGAACCATTACGTAATGAGGTCGGAGCACGATTTATTTATTAATTGTCTTCCTTATGAGTGGTGGTCGGGGACGAGCGATGGTCTTTTCCTACCAATCTATCCCCCTAGGAGCATGCGTGTAATACTTTGCTTTGATAACTTGTAGATTTTTGCAATAAGTATATGAGTTCTTTATGACTAATGTTGAGTCCATGGATCATACGCACTCTCACCCTTCCACCTTTGCTAGCCTCTCTAATACCGCGCACCTTTCGCCGGTATCATACACCCACCATATACCTTCCTCAAAACAGCCACCATACCTACCTATTATGGCATTTCTATAGCCATTCCGAGATATATTGCCATGCAACTTTCCACTGTTCTGTTTATTATGACACACTCCATCATTGTCATATTGCTTAGCATGGTCATGTAGTTGACATCGTATTTGTGGCAAAGCCACCGTTCATAATTCTGTCATACATGTCACTCATGAGTAATTGCATATCCCGGTACACCGCCGGAGGCATTCATATAGAGTCATATTTTGTTCTAAGTATCGAGTTGTAATTGTTGAGTTGTAAGAAAATAAAAGTGTGATGATCATCATTATTAGAGAATTGTCCCAGTAAGGAAAGGATGATGGAGACTATGATTCCCCCACAAGTCGGGATGAGACTCCGGACGAAAAAAAGAAAGAAAGAAAAGAGGCCATAAAAAAAGGAGAAAAGGCCCAAATAAAAAAATGAGAGAAAAAGAGAGAAGGGGCAATGCTACTATCCTTTTACCACGCTTGTGCTTCAAAGTAGCACCATGATATTCATAGTAGAGAGTCTCTCATTTCATCACTTTCATATACTAGTGAGAATTTTTCATTATAGAACTTGGCTTGTATATTCCAATGATGGGCTTCCTCAAAATGCCCTAGGTCTTCATGAGCAAGCAAGTTGGATGCACACCCACTTAGTTTCTTTTTGAGCTTTCATATACTTATAGCTCTAGTGCATCCGTTGCATGGCAATCCCTACTCACTCACATTGATATCTATTGATGGGCATCTCCATAGCCCGTTGATACGCCTAGTTGATGTGAGACTATCTTCTCCCTTTTTGTCTTCATCACAACCACCATTCTATTCCACCTAGAGTGCTATATCCATGGCTCACGCTCATGTATTGCGTGAAGATTGAAAAAGTTTTGAGAATGTCAAAAGTATGAAACAATTGCTTGGCTTGTCATCGGGGTTGTGCGCGATTTAAATACTTTGTGTGGTGAAGATAGATCATAGCCAGACTATATGATTTTGTAGGGATAACTTTCTTTGGCCATGTTATTTTGAGAAGACATGATCGCTTAGTTAGTATGCTTGAAGTATTATTATTTTTAGGCCAATATGAACTTTTATCTTTACTATTTCAGATCTAAATATTCATACCACAATTAAGAAGAATTACATTAAAATTATGCCAAGTAGCACTCCGCATCAAAAATTCTGATTTTTATTATTTACCTACTCGAGGACGAGCAGGAATTAAGCTTGGGGATGCTTGATACGTCTCCAACGTATCTATAATTTTTGATTGCTCCATGCTATATTATCTACTGTTTTGGACATTATTGGGCCTGTGTGTTAACCGAAGGCCCAGCCCAGAATTGCTGTTTTTTGCCTATTTTAGGGTTTCGAAGAAAAGGATTATCAAACGGAGTCCAAATGGAATGAAACCAACGGGAACGTGATTTTCTCAACAAACAAGACCCAGGAGACTTGGACCCTACGTCAAGACACAAAAGAGGAGGCCACGAGGTAGGGGGCGCGCCTACCCCCCCAGGCGCGCCCTCCACCCTCGTGGGCCCCCTGTTGCTCCACCGACGTACTCCTTCCTCCTATATATACCTACGTACCCCCAAACGATCAGATACGGAGCCAAAAACCTAATTCCACCGCCATAACTTTCTGTATCCACGAGATCCCATCTTGGGGCCTGTTCCGGAGCTCCACCGGAGGGGGCATCGATCACGGAGGGCTTCTACATCAACACCATAGCCCCTCCGATGAAGTGTGAGTAGTTCACCTCAGACCTACGGGTCCATGGTTATTAGCTAGATGGCTTCTTCTCTTTTTTTGGATCTCAATACAATGTTATCCCCCTCTCTTGTGGAGAACTATTCGATGTAATCTTCTTTTTGCGGTGTGTTTGTTGAGACCGATGAATTGTGGGTTTATGATTTGAATCTTCTCTGAATTCTTTTATGTATGATTGGTTATCTTTGCAAGTCTCTTTGAATTATCAGTTTGGTTTGGCCTACTAGATTGATTTTTCTTGCAATGGGAGAAGTGCTTAGCTTTGGGTTCAATCTTGCGGCGTCCTTTCCCAGTGACAGTAGGGGCAGCAAGGCACGTATTGTATTGTTGCCATCGAGGATAACAAGATGGGGTTTTCATCATATTGCATGAGTTTATCCCTCTACATCATGTCATCTTGGTTAAGGTGTTACTCTGTTTTTTAACTTAATACTCTAGATGCATGCTGGATGGCGGTCGATGAGTGGAGTAATAGTAGTAGATGCAGGCAGGAGTCGGTCTACTTGTCTCGGACGTGATGCCTATGTACATGATCTTGCCTAGATATTCTCATAACTATGCTCAATTCTGTCAATTGCTCAACAGTAATTTGTTCACCCACCGTAGAATACTTATGCTCTCGAGAGAAGCCACTAGTGAAACCTATGGCCCCCGGGTCTATCTTCATCATATTAATCTCCTACTACTTAGTTATTTCCTTTGCTTTTTTACTTTGCTTTTATTTTACTTCGCATATTTATCATAAAAATACCAAAAATATTATCTTATCATATCTATCAGATCTCACTCTCGTAAGTGGTCGTGTAGGGATTGACAACCCCTTATCGCGTTGGTTGCGAGGATTTATTTGTTATGTGCAGGTACGAGGGACTAGCGCGTAGCCTCCTACTGAATTGATACCTTGGTTCTCAAAAACTGAGGGAAATACTTACGCTACTTTGCTGCATCATCCCTTCCTCTTCGGGGAAAACCAACGCAGTGCTCAAGAGGTAGCAGAGCCAGACGGGGAGGGCGCGTCACGACGAGCGCGCGTGGGTGTGCATGGGGAGGTGGGTCCCAAACGTTCGGGATCCGAGGGAGGCGGATCGAGGCCAGCTGATGGCGACGGGTCCGAGGAAACGATATTGGGTAGAGACCTGGGTGGGGAGATTTGGTGGACGGGATCGTCTGTGGACGTGGGGGTTTGTGGCGATGTGTATGGGAAACATGTTTCATCAAAAATGACGTGTCTGGACACAATGACGCGGCGTGACTCCAAGTCTAAGAATCGATACCCCTTGTGTTCGAGGGGATACCCGAGGAAAATGCAGTGGACAGAGTGGGGTGAGAGTTTGTGGGTCATGGTGGAGGATGTGTTGGGGAAGCACAAACATCCAAACACCCGGAGGTGATCATACGTAGGATGGGTGCCATGGAGAAGAAAGTAGGGTGTGACCGTGGCTATAACGCGAGAGGGGCGCCGATTGAGTAAGTAGGTGGCGGTATGAAGTGCCTCAACCCAGAAGGGAGGAGTGAGGTGTGCTTGGAAGAGGAGGGTACGAACGATGTCATTAGTTGTCCGAATGAGGCGTTCTGCTTTGCCGTTTTGGGGGGATGTGTGCGGGCAGGAAAAGCGGTAGGCAATGCCGTTTGTGGAGAAAAACGTACGAAGGGAAGTGTTGATGAACTCGCCACAATTGTCGCATTGCATTGCTTTAATCACTACATTGTATTGAGTGTGGATGAAAGAGAAGAAGCGTTGGAGAGTGGTGGACGTGTCGGATTTATGGCGTAGGGGAAAAGACCACGAGTAGTGGGTGTAATCATACAACACAATGAGATAATATTGGTAGCCAGAGAAACTTACAACCAGGGAGGTCCACAAATCACAAGGTATGAGATCAAATGGTGCAAAAGATTTACTAAAGGAAGAAGGAAAAGGGAGGCGAGGTTGACAGCCAAGTTGGCAAGCATTACAAGGTGCATGAGCCTCTTTATTACAATCGGGAAGAAAATTCTTTGCTAAAGTAGAGAGCGTGTGAGCACCGGGGTGCCCGAGCCGACGGTGCCACAAGTCCAAAGATGCGATGGCAAGAAGAGCGGACGCCGGAGACGCTTTATGGCCAGTGAAGGGGTAGAGGTCGCCGTTGCTAATGGAGATCATGAGAACCCGTCGTGTTTGAAGATCCTTCACAAGAAAACCACACGGGTAAAACTCAATAGAACAAGAATTTTCCTTTGTAAACTTGCGAACGAAAATGAGGCTAGTGACGACGTGGGGAGAAATAAGAACGTTGGTAAGGCGGAAATCGTGTGGCAAGGTGACAAAGCCGGTGGCAGTGACGGGAAGGTGCTGGCCATTGCCGACAAGGATACTAGTTGGCACATGCTTTAAAGAAGAACTAGATGAGGTAAGGGTACCTGGATTGCCGGTGATATGGGAGGAGGCGCCACTATCGAGGTACCAGTCCGTGGACGGAGCGGGTGGGATGTCGCCGTTGCTGTAGGCAGTGTTCAACATGGCGAGGTGCTCCCACGAAGGCGGTGCAGGCGGAAAGTATGGCGAGGACGGAGAAGGCGCCGGCTGATACACCGGGTAGGCGTGGGCATGAGAGCCGGGACGGGGGCCGAGAACCCCGGCGGAGTTGGGCGGCACCCATCCAGGTCGAGGCAGAGGGAGCGCCATCCCGTATGGAGCGAAGTAGCCCGTGAACGGAGTGGACTGCGACGGGTGGCCACGACCACCAGAGTCGTGGCGGCCACGCCCGCGCCCACGTCCGCGCCCACGGCCACGGTCGACACCGTCACCGCGGTCACCACGGCCGCGGGCCTACCGCTGGGGCGGAGCCGGAGCCTGGGAGCGATCGGAGGCGCGATCGCCCGAGCGGTCGCCGCGATCACCCTGAGAGCGCACGCCCGAGCCAGAGGGATCACCACCGGAATGAGAGGCGCCAGGGAGAGCGAACGTCGAGGCGCTCTCCTCGGCAGCGCGCTGGGCCCGGGACTCCTCCGCCAGGACAACGCGGGAGAGGACGGTGTCGAAGGGCATGGTGGACGCCTGGTCGCCGAGGACGACACGGATGGTGTCGAGCCGCTTATCGAGGCCATGAAGGAATTGGGTGGTAAGGTCCACCTCTTTGACGGCGTGGTCGATGTCGGCGAGGCCGTCGGTGAGCAGCTTGATGCGACGAGCGTACTCGGTGACGGAGAGATCACCCTGCTTCAGATTACGGTACTGGCGGTTGAGGACCATGAACTGCGCAGCCCGATTGGCGAGGAAGAAGTCCTGGATCTTGGTCCACATGGCGTAAGTTGTGGTGGCGCCGACGACGTGGTCGATGAGGGGATCGGCGAGGGTGGCGTAGATCCAGAGCACCACATGGGCGTCCAGCTCCCTGTACTGGGCATCGGCATTGGGTGGAGGAGGGTGCTCGATGAGGTAGGTGACGCCGTAACGAACAAGAACAAGAAGGAAGAAGGACTTCCATTTTGGTAGTTATGGTCCGCCGGATTGAGGAGAAACTTGATATGATTGGAGATATGATCAAAGAAGATGGGGTGGCGAGGGGCTGGGGCGGGCGGCGCAGGGGGTGAGGAGGTGAAGAGAGGGGCGAACTGAGAGGGACCGGTGCTGCCAGAGGCGCCAGAGAAGAGGAACGGGGTGGAGCCCGGCGAGGTCGCCAAAGAGGTGGCCGGAGCAGTGGCCGAGGACGAGAGAGAGCCCGGCGAGGTCGCGGTCTCGGCGGCGGCAGAAGAAGAGCCGAGCGAGGTCATGGCGACAGAAGAGGAGCCGAGCGAGGTCATGGCGACAGAAGAGGAGTGCCTGGAAAATGATACCAAGTTGGAGAATATTTCTGTGTCTCTATTATTGATCAAGTGTTACAAGGTATAGGTTATATACACTGGGGTGCGGCCCGAGTCATTAGGCACGCAGGCCCTTGATCCTAATTACATGGGCATGCATACAAGGCCCGTTACAACACAACTCAACACCAGCATGTGCAGCCTCTTGTAGCACAGCCGGAGGACGTCGGGCACCGACAAGGCGTCGAACTCCTCCTCGAGCTCGCCGCCGTTCACGGTGTCGGCCTGCGGCAGCCGCGCGTCCATGCGGGCCGGCGCCCGCGGCCGGAACAAGTAGTACCACACCCCGATGAGGAAGACGTAGAACGGCGCGGTCGGCACCACCAGCTCGGGGTACCACACGAGGACGAGGTAGAGCACGTGGAGGAGGACAGTGGTGGAGGGGTTGCGCCAGCGCCGCATGCCGTCCAGCCACCGCTCCAGGCCGACGGCCCAAGCGAGCACCCCCATGATGCGGAACCAGTTGGCCTTGGCGCGGCGCACGCTCCAGGTGTGCGTGTCCGCGTCAAGCATGTAGCGTGTGGAGATCTACAGTGGGCGCGAGGCTTCTTTGTTTTTGTCGATTCGTCGGGGCATTTGTTTCTTTTGTATTTTCTCTTTTTTTTCTTAGCGTGTCTGTGCTGCTTTCGTCTCGGCATCTATAGTTGGTTGTATCGAAAAAAAAACTTTTGTCAGCATTGGTTGGTAGGAAATCAAGGTGGCGGGGCCCACAGTTAAAATCAGGTGGGAGACAATTCGTGGAAGGTTTACGTAACAAGCGTAGGTGTAGAATTATTCGACGAAAAAAGCCCAAAAAGGAACTAGACGGCATTCGATTCATGGTGACCGACACGACACACATCGGCGGCCAGATTTGTTGCTTGCAGTTGCGCACACACGCACGCACGTCTGTGTTTGCTTCCGATCGATCGTCCAAGGGTGGATGGCGTGCACCGCTATGCTTTTAGGCTCGTCGACGTACGTACGTGGCGCATCAGTCACCACGTCGGCCGGTGAGAGGGGTCAGGTGGCGCCTTTGTAGTAGCCACAGCCAGGATGAACTGCCACCGGGGCGCTACCACCACGCATGGCCTGCGGCTCTGCGCACCATCATCTCTTTACATTCCCCACATCTTTCTGAAGCCAGATTTCACTTTCAGAAGGAGTTGTCCCTTTGACAGAGCATCAAGCCCGTTTTGTTCTCCCATTTTCATCCGTCAGGGATCGATCATTTGACCTCCCGGGCAACCAAGCAAATGAAGTTACCGCACGCACGCGCGCCAGAGAAAAGCCATGGCGGCAGTGTGAACTAACAGACGGCGACGGCAGCAGAATCCGCAACAGGAGAACACATCACCAAGCGCGCAGAGAAAAGCAAGCAGCAGACAGACGAGATTCTGCGCGGGCAAAGCGAGAGCTTCCATGTCAAGAAAGCCACCAGCTTCGGGATCATCCATGATCCATCTCCCTCCGTCCGCCTCACTCTAGCTCAGATTCTCTGGCTCGATCGCTCCTCACAAAGCAAAGCACACCGCCACCGGCTACCTACGTGCTCCCTCCGAAAGCGAAAGCATTTGGAAACCACCACCACCCCCGTCAACACCATAAGGAACCTCATTCCATTTGATCGACCCCTTCGCTTTCCCATCATCACCACCACGGCCACCGACTCCCGAATAATCCCTCTTCCTCCATTGCCTCGCTTTGGCTCAGATTCTCTCGCACGTACGCTCCATGGTTCTACCTAGCTAGCTCCTCTCTCACTGCTCACTCCAAAAGCAAAAGCACTCGGAAACCACCACACCCCTCCACGCCATAAGGAACCCTATTCCATCTGATCGCTCGCTCGCTTTCCCATCGTCGGCGCCGCGCGAGAGAGCGCCTCCATCGCCGAGCTCGCTGCCATGGCGGACGGGGGGCCGCCGCACGCGCACGGGCAGATGGTGCGCAGGCTGGCGGTGGAGGTGGTGGACGCGCGGGACCTGGTGCCCAAGGACGGGCTCGGCACCTCCAGCGCCTACGCGGTGGCCGACTTCGACGGACAGCGCAAGCGCACGCGGACCGTGCCGCGGGACCTCAACCCGCAGTGGCACGAGCGCCTCGAGTTCGCCGTGCCCGACCCGGCCGCCATGCACGCCGAGTCGCTCGACGTCTCGCTCTACCACGACCGCCGCTTCAACCCCTCCGGCGGGGGCGCCGGGGGCGGCAAGAACCACTTCCTCGGCCGCGTCCGCATCTACGGCTCCCAGTTCTCGCGCCGCGGCGAGGAGGGCATCGTCTACTTCCCGCTCGAGAAGCGCAGCCTGCTCAGCTGGATCCGCGGCGAGGTCGGCCTCAAGATCTACTACTACGACGAGCCGGCCGTGCCGCCCCCGCCGCCGCCGGAGGACCGGCCGCCCGAGGGGGCTGACAACGCGCCGCCGCCCGAGGTCCCGCCGGAACAGCCCAGGGAGCTCCCACCTGAGCTCCCAGAGCCGACGGAGGCCGCCGTGGAGGTGCAGCAGCCGCAGGCGCAGCCTCCGGTCATCATCGTGGAGGAAGCTCCCATGCACGGGCCACACGGTCCCATGATGCCGCCGCCCATGATGCACGGCCACATGATGCCGCCGCCGATGCATGGGCCACACGGCCCGATGATGCATGGTCCGCACGGTCCCATGATGCACGCCCGGATGATGCCACCGCAGCCAGAGCCTGAGCCGGAGCCGCAGCCGCAGCGTGAACCAGGGCCGGGGCCCGACGGGGCAGAAATGTACCCGCCTGAGCTCCGCAAGGAACGGATGGCGTCGAGCGACGGGCATGTCCGCGTCCCCCGACACCCGAGCGGCGGCTTCGGGCCTGATTACTACACGGCCGCCTCTCCCCGCGACATCTCCGGGCGGTTCGCGTCCGCCGGCGAGGCCGTCGAGCCGGTGCAGTCGACGTACGACCTGGTGGAGCCGATACGATACCTCTTCGTGCGCATCGTGCGGGTGCGCGGCATCCGCGCCTGCGAGGGCCCCTACGTCAAGATCCAAGCCGGCCCGCACTGCCTCCGCTCCCGGCCGGGCCGCGACGTCTCCGGCACCGGCAGCCCCGAGTGGAACCAGGTGTTCGCCGTCAGCCATGCGAAGCCGGAGCCGACGCTCGAGATATCCGTCTGGGACGGCGGGGCGCCATCTCCGGCGGACGCCTTCCTCGGCGGAGTGTGCTTCGATCTCTCCGACGTGCCCGTCCGCGACCAGCCGGACGGACCGCTGGCGGCGCAGTGGTACCGGCTCGAGGGCGGCGAGCCGGGCATGGTCACAGGGGACATCATGGTGTCGGTGTGGATCGGCACGCAGGCCGACGACGTGTTCCCGGAGGCCTGGAACACCGACGCGCCCTACGCCGCCTACACCCGCGCCAAGGTGTACCAGTCGCCCAAGCTGTGGTACCTGCGGGCGTCGATCATCGAGGCGCAGGACCTGCGCGTGCCGACGCCGCCGCCGGGGCTGCCGTTCGACGTGCGCGTCAAGGTCCAGCTCGGCTTCCAGTCGGCGCGCACCCGCCGGTCGGTGGCCAGCAGCAGCGGCTCGGCGTTCGCGTGGTCCGAGGACCTCATGTTCGTCGCGTCCGAGCCGCTGGACGACACCCTCGTCCTGCTCGTGGAGGACCGGTCGATGATCAAGGAGCCTGCTCTGCTCGGCCACGCCACCATCCCCGTGAGCTCCGTCGAGCAGCGCCTCGACGAGCGGCAGATCGTCGCGTCAAGATGGTTCAATCTCGAGGGCGGCATGGGTCATGGAGACAGCGGGGATCAGCAGGGACAAGCACCTCCAGGGTTCTACTCGGGCAGGCTGCACCTTCGACTCTCGCTGGAGGGAGGATACCACGTGCTCGACGAGGCGGCGCACGTGTGCAGCGACTACCGGCCGACGGCGAAGCAGCTGTGGAAGCCGCCGGTGGGCGTGCTGGAGCTCGGCATCGTCGGAGCGTGCGGCCTGCTCCCCATGAAGACGAAAGGAGGGTCCAAGGGCTCCACGGACGCCTACTGCGTGGCCAAGTACGGCAAGAAGTGGGTGCGCACGCGCACCGTCACCGACACCTTCAACCCGCGCTGGAACGAGCAGTACACGTGGCAGGTGTACGACCCGTGCACGGTGCTCACCGTCGCCGTCTTCGACAACTGGCGCATGTTCGCCGGCGCCGGCGACGAGCGCCAGGACTACCGCATCGGCAAGGTGCGCGTGCGCGTCTCCACGCTCGAGACCAACCGCGCCTACACCGCGTCCTACCCGCTGCTCGTGCTGCTGCGCCCGGGGCTCAAGAAGATGGGCGAGGTGCAGCTCGCCGTGCGCTTCTCGTCGCCGGCGCACCTCCCCGACACCTGGGCCACCTACACCTCGCCGCTCCTGCCGCGCATGCACTACCTCCGCCCCATCGGCGTCGCGCAGCAGGAGGCGCTGCGGGGCGCGGCCGTGCGCACCGTGGCAGCATGGCTGGCGCGCTCCGAGCCGCCGCTCGGGCCGGAGGTGGTGCGCTACATGCTGGACGCGGACGCGCACACCTGGAGCGTGCGCCGCGCCAAGGCCAACTGGTTCCGCATCATGGGGGTGCTCGCCTGGGCCGTCGGGCTGGAGCGGTGGCTCGACGGCGTGCGGCGCTGGCGCAACCCCTCCACCACCGTCCTCCTCCACGTCCTCTACCTCGTCCTCGTCTGGTACCCCGAGCTGGTGGTGCCCACCGCGTCGCTCTACGTCTTCCTCATCGGCGTCTGGTACTACCGGTTCCGGCCGCGGGCGCCGGCCGGCATGGACGCGCGGCTGTCGCAGGCCGACACCGTGGACGGCGACGAGCTGGAGGAGGAGTTCGACGCCGTCCCGGCGCCCGACGTCCTCCGGCTACGGTACGAGAGGCTGCGCACGCTGGCCGGGCGGGTGCAGCGCGTCATGGGCGACGTCGCGGCGCAGGGCGAGCGGCTGCAGGCGCTGGTGAGCTGGAGGGACCCGCGGGCGAGCCGGATCTTCGTCGGCGTCTGCCTGGCCGTCGCCGTGGCGCTGTACGCGATGCCGCCCAAGATGGTGGCCGTGGCGAGCGGGTTCTACTACCTCCGCCACCCCATGTTCCGGGACCCGATGCCCGCCGCGGCCGTCAACTTCTTCCGCCGCCTGCCCAGCCTCTCTGACAGGATGCTATGAGATTGGTGCCGGCTCCAATGTTCTTTCTTTCTTTTTTTTCGTTGCCGCAATAAACGTACGTACTATAGTGTGCGATAGGAATATACTCTATATCGGGGGAGAGAAAAAGTGTAGAAATAACACAATGATGATTGTATTCATAAGCATAGAAAACACATTATTAAAGACAATAGTTTATTTGATTGTGACAGCAATTGCTGCATAATTTACATGTGCCACGTTTTCATAGTCGCAAAAAGCTTGTCGCCAAGGACTCCGATTAATTCAATTTTGCTAAAGCACATCTTGTGCCATTGATCGTACGGGAAGATTCATGTGCTGCATACCACTCCTTCATCTCCTTGAAATTAGGGGCGCGCGCGTGGAAACGGTTACGCCACGGCTAGTGGGGAAAGTGGGGGTGCGACGCCTCGATCCTCGCCCTAGAAATCCGCCACGTGTTGCACGGTACCTGCGCGCGTTGCCGTTGCGGGCGCCGTTGATTCAAAGATCTATGGCTGAAGAACAAGGATGTCGGACCCTAAAGAAACGTGAAGAAAGTATCACCAACACCGACAAGGATGGATGGCAAGACGACTCCATACCGACCCCAAAGTTTATGGTGCGTTCAACGGCGAACCAGCCTCTCTTTCAACACTCATCAACAGGCTGAAAACAAAGCAAAATATGAATGCAATCTTAGACATGTTTGATGCAGGCTTGTGCCAGGAAACTAAACAAGGTTGTAAACAAGGAGAAAATCAACATTAAGCATTGCCAATCCAATCTATATCAAGGCAAACAAGAAGTTACATAAAACATTTAACATATGTGAATGAATATTTATACTTCACAGCTATACTGAACTGGAGGAGGCAATGGATTTGGTCCCAATCGCAACCATCCCCTTAACATTGCTCGGTCAATTTTCAAAGTCCACGCAAAAAAAATGCTACAGTCCTCAATATGATCAAACACAGTGCCAACGACTGAGGAAAGACGTTACACCAAATATATACAAGAGTGTTCATGGTAGCTGCTGCTTCTATCTAATTCTCACGGGCTGTCTGTTCCACCAGCAACCTGGCAATGTCATTGGCTAAAATATTCCACATACCCAATCCAAGCAAGGTCCTTCAGTCTAAATTGAACTATAACACCGATTAACAAGCATTTCTATAAAGGCCGGTCACCACTGTAACACTTGCAGAAGATAAAGGCCTCCTTATTAAAAATGAAGTAATAAACATCACCAAGAATGTCTTGTGCCACTGGTAGTACTAATGACCCTTTAGTCCCGGTTCAATCCAGAACCGGGACTAAAGGCCCTCCACGTGGCCGGTCCACCTTTAGTCCCGGTTGGAAATTTCCTGATTTTTTTTGAATTTTTTTATTTTCAAATTTCTGAATTATTTTAACCTCTAATCTCTAATCACCCCTCATCATTTCAAATCATCTCACTTCCCGAACGGTCACCCATCCTCTCACTACTCCAGCCTGAGCACGCTTAACTTCCGGATTCTATTCTCCCTCGTTTCCAAGTCTGCACTTGTTGTTTTCCTGACAATAGTAAGATGTCAATCCTATTAACTCTCAGGAATTTAGCTTGAGCATGAAGTCACATATTTCACTTTTTGAGTTTAAAACTATTGTTCTAAGAAACAATAATTTTTTAGTAACACTAATATTTTTGAATAAGTAGTTTGACCACAGTTTGACCATAGTTTGACCAGATTTGACCAAAATTCAAAAAAGGTGAAATAATTATTTAATAACACTAATATTCTTGAATAATTATTTAGTAACACTAATACTTCTTGAATAAGTAGTTTGACCATAGTTTGACCGGATTTACTGAAAATTTAAAAAACCTGAAATTTGAGCATAACTTTTTTTCCTTTTGGAATTTGAGGATTCTAGAAATTTGCAAATAGGCCGTAGATGAAGAATGTTTGAGGATCCTATTGGAAAAAAATTAATCATGTATTTAAAAAATATTCGACATGTACACAAAAAAATGTTTCATGTATTTAAATAAATGTGTAGCATGGCTAATAAAATGTTACTATTAAATGTGAAAGCAGAGAGAAAAAAACAGGTGAAAAACAGAAAAACAAATAAAGCAAAACAAAGAAACCCCCAAAACAAGGGAAACACAAAAGGAAAGGCAAAAAACTAAAATGGAATAAAACCCATGCAAATGAATGGATAACAGTGAAATCTAAGTAAGATACAAAGAAAAACGAACACAACAAAACAAAAAGGAAAAAAAGAAATTAGAAAACCAAGTGAAGTTTAAGAAAGAAACAAAGAAAATTAAGGAAACATGGAAATAAATGAAAGGAAAAACACTGAAAGCCAATAAAAACTAAGGAACCCGATAAAAAACAAAGAAACCGGAAGAAAAACAAAAATAAAGAAAAATAAAAACTGCAGCGAAAACTACAAGCGCGTACGAGCGCCATTATTGAACGGACACGCGAAATCCTTCAATAAAGACGGTAGGTACTCGCATGATAAGCACAATATATAGTTCTTGCGGTAGAGGAAGAAGGCGCCTAAACAGGGCCTGTGACGCTTGTCGCTCGTCGGCTGGCTTATCTACACTTTCCTGACTTGGGTTTTTTGCGAGCTGACAGCTTGGTTGCCAACAAGTTGACTGTTGACTATTGATTTTTTTTCACAATATTGGAAAAGTTCAAAAAAGGGAAAAAGTTAACAAATTTGGTAAAAAGTTTGGAAAATATAATATAGTTCACCAAAATTTAAAAAATAGTGAAATAAAAAATAACTTCGAAACAAAGTTCATCTAAATTGGAAAATAAATCAATAATACGAAAAAAATAGTTCATATTTTTACAAAAAGTCCAAAATATGTATTTGTTTTGCAAAATTTTAAATAAATAAGAAAAAAGGAAAAACTTAGGATTTCTTAAAAGTCGAATTTGTAAAAAAACACATTTCACAAAAATATAAAAATCAAATGAAAATAAATATATAAAGTAAAAACATAAAAGCAAACCAAAAAACTAGAGAAGACCCAATACAGTAAAACCAAAACGAAAAAAGAAAAATTCAGCTGGGAAACTTGGCGAATCCTATTTGATGCTTCAGGCACCCATTTGTAAAATACACAATTAGGGCCCATGCAGTTTTTTCTTTCCGTGTTTTATATCCGCAAAAAAAGCTTGCGCTGCAGAGGAATAGAAACAGCGACCTCCTATATTTTGTACACTGGTGTAAACACCGTGCCACCAAACAGAATCTGGTGATTTACAATCTTTTCTTCCTCTTCTTCGCACCTTTTCCCTTTTTCATTTTTATTTTTTTAGTTTTCTTTTTTCTTATTCCTTTTTTTGCCTTTTCATTTTCTGTATCTTCTTCTTCCTGGATCGATGAATTGTTTCAAACACGTGAACTTGTTCTTCAAATTGGTGATTTTTTTAAAATTCGATAAAGTTTTTCAAATTCTATGAAATTTTTCCAATTTTTGTGGACATTTTTAGATAATCCCTGAAATTTCTTTTTCAATTGTTGATGATTTTATTTAAAAAAATTATAAACAAATTTTCGAATTGATGAACCTGTTTCAAATTCAATGAACTATTTTTATCAAAATCCACAAACTTTTTTGCTAATTTTGTGAACTTTTTTCAAATCGATGTACATTTTTTTTCAAAATCATGCACTTTTACAAAACCGATTAACATTTTCTTCAAATTTGTGATTTTTTTCTGAAAATGGATGAACTTTTTCCAAATTTTGCGATCTTTTTTCTGAAATCATTGAACTTTTTTTTAATACATAAACTTTTTTCTTGCAACTTCTTTTTTAATATGTGAACTTTCAAATGTTGTTCACATTTTTTTCTGAAAAAATCACATCTTTTTCTAAAATGTAAATGCAATAAATAGTGATGCTACAGTTTGTTCTGGTATTGTTCGCGTTTAAATCATTAATTAGCGCCTAATAGCTCTAGTGGTTAGGCAACGTGCATCGTATCTGAATGGCTCGAGCTCGAATCCTCGCAGGAGCTATGTTTTTGAGAAGTTTTTCGCGCTATAAGAGCAACTTCAATGGAACGACTCATTTTGTCCACGGTCGTCTATTTGGATCATAACGTACAGAAAGAAGGCCCAACGCGCCGATTCAAACGGACGCATGTCCATTTTTCGTCCGCGGGTGACCTATTCCCGGTCCATTTTTTAGTTTGATTTGCGTCGGCGCGGACACGCGACGGACGCGCGCGCGGTCGCCTACTTCTGTCCCTAGGCCTGCTGGTCTGTGACACATTGGCCTCCCTTCCCCGGCCAACAAGCAACCCTCGTCCCCCGCCTCCTCCGTCACCGACGCCGCCGCCTATTTTTGCGGCGACTTTTCCAGCTGCCGCCGCCTCCACATCCGCCCAGCAACGCCGCCCTGCCCCCAGCCGCCCACCGCCGCCGGTGAGCAAACTAGTTCCCGCCACCGGTTTCCCCACCGCACAGCCGCCCCGCGACCAAGAAGACGCCTCGCCGGGCCCGCCACATACGACCGGCACGCTCGTCGGACGCCGTCACACTCGTCAGACGCCGTCACACTCGTCAGACGCCGGCAGGGACAGCTAGCTGGTCTGTGGGCGCCGCGTCTCCCCTCGCCGGTCGTCTCTTTCTTCGACGCCCGCAAGCTGTTCGACAGTTTGCCAATGTATGAAAATGGACTCCGCCGACGAGTTCTTTTTTCATAATTTCATTTGCGACTCCGACGATTCGTCGTCCGACGACGGGGAGGAGATATTGGCTGTCGTGTTGGTCCATCACCACCTCAACAACCAGCGAGCGTTGTTCCGTGGCTCCATTCCGGGCCACCTTTCGGCGTTGAATCGTAACCGAGAGAGCGGGCATTTCCTTCTTTGGAAGGACTACTTTGATACAACAAATCCATTGTTCAAACATCACAAATTTCGCCGCCGGTTCCGTATGAGTAGGCATGTTTTCAACCATATTAGAGAGGGAGTGGTCGGCTATGATGACTACCTCGAGTGCAAAGAGGATGCCGTTGACAAGATTGGTTTCTCCTCTTATCAGAAATGCACTGCTGCCATCCGAATACTTGCATACGGAGTGCCCAGTGATCTCATTGACGAGTATGTCCGTATGAGCGAGTCTACATGCCTAAAGTCCCTGTATAAGTTCTGCAAGGCTGTGATTGCTGTGTTTGGTCCTAAGTACTTGAGAGAGCCGACAGCTGCAGGTACAACCCGTTTGTTGGCGATGAATACTAGCAGGGGCTTCCCGGGGATCTTGGCAGCATAGACTGCATGCACTGGGAGTGGAAGAACTGCCCTTCTACTTGGCAAGGATGGTATAAGGGACATGTCAGGGCTTGCACTGTCATACTAGAGGCCTCTGGCATCTCAAGATCTCTGGATCTGGCACTCTTTCTTTGGCATGACTGGATCACACAATAATATCAACGTGCTTCAGCGCTCGCCGGTGTTTGTTAGGTTTGCCGAAGGCAACAACCCACCGATGAACTTTACTGTCGACGGCCACAACTACGACAAAGGGTACTATTTGGGTGACGGTATCTATCCCCAGTGGACCACTATTGTAAAGACAATACCCAACCCTGTTGGAGAGAAAAGGAAAAGATTTGCCCAAGAGCAAGAGAGTGCTAGAAAGGATGTCGAGCGTGCCTTTGGTGTTTTGCAATCTCGATTGGGCATCGTTCGGTATCCTACTAATACTTGGAGCACGCAAAAACTATGGGAGGTGATGACTGCTTGTGTGATCATGCACAATATGATCGTAGAGGACGAGCGCCCGGAACGTCTGTACGATCAAGGCTTTCAGTTTCAGGGTGAGAATGTTGTGCCTGAGCATGGAGTAGCGGCAACATTTAAGCAGTTCACTCAGTTTCATGAAGACATGCGTGATTGGAAAACTCACGTGCAACTGCAAAATGATTTGGTTGAGCATATGTGGACTCATGTTGGTAACCAATAGATGTATCTTCTTTTATTCGTTTGTAAAATTATGTGAAACATTTTTATTTTTATTTGGCCTGTAACTATACTATTTATTTAGGCGGTCTATTTTGTTTGTTAAATTTTCATTTCACAATATGTTGAATGCAATGCAAAATTGGGCAGCCAGCCGGCCACGCCTGCACATATGGGTCAACGCATTGGACGCGCTGCCGACCCATATGAAAAACAGGACGGACGCCGGACGAGCGGCCAATCCAAACGAACAAAAAACGGATAAAATTGCCGTCCGTTTGAGTCGGCCCGTTGGATTTGCTCTAAATGCCTTGCGTGTTCCTTGGCCGGCCCACCAGGTGTGGCTTGGGCGCCAGTTCCTTGATCTGACGGTAAAAGCGTCCTATAGGAGCTCTTGGAAGCTTCCCAAAACCGGATGAAATCCCGCCGAAATCAAAGGAATACTCGTTGCAAAGAGCATTTCATTTTTTGAGGTCACGACAAGTGGCGCACATGTAACACGTGACTTGTCGCAACCTAGGAGTTTCTCTTTTTTCTAGATCTATTTATTCACAATGTTTTATCTTTTAAACCGTGTGTCTAAATCTCGAACCGTTTTCATTATTAGATTTCTCGCGTCAAGATCTTCAAAACTAGATCCCATGTTGATAGATTTTGACAAACTTTATTTTCATGAAAAAAAAACAGACGAAAAAACCGAACAAAAAAACCGAACTGATAGCACGGTTTTTTCCTTTTCCAAAAGAGGCATGCCCGTGCCTCTCGCGAAATCACACCCGTGCCTCTAGTGGAAGCAAAACCGTGACTCTCATGAAAGAAAAAAAATGTGTTTTTTTGTTTTCGAGAGGCACAGCCGTGACTCTCGCGAAAGCACAACTGTGCCTCTCGCAGAATCAAAACCGTGACTCTCACGAAAGAAAAAAAAACAGAAAACGCGTATTTTTTCCTTTTCTGAGAGGCACGGTCGTGACTCTCGCGAAAGCACAACCGTGCCTCTCGCGAAAGCAAAACCGTGACTCTCGCGAAAGAAAAAAAAACAGAAAATGAGTTTGTTTTCCCCTTTTCGAGAGGCACGGCCGTGACTCTCGCGAAAGCACAACTGTGCCTCTCGTGGAAGCAAAACCTTGGCTCTCGTGAAAGAAAAAAAACAGAAATCGCGTTTTTTTCCGTTTCCGAAAGGCACGGCCGTGACTCTCGTTAAAGCACAACCGTGGCTCTTGTGGAAAACTCGTGACTTTTGCAAAAAAAAGAAAATGCGTTTTTTTCGCGTAATTTGTTTTTGACATTTTTTTTGATAAAAAGCTAAGGAAGACTGGGGGAAAACCGAAACGTAAAAAAACCCTAAAAAAACCGTTTAAAAAATCGAAAACAGGTGCGAAAAAATAAAAATAAAATTTGAAGGAAGAGTCCAGAGCGCGACATGTGGCGAATGACTAAGAACACGCTAAGTGACGCTGATCGTTGCGAGGCTTTCAAAGAAGCGCTCGTTAACTACTTGCTTCGAGATCCCGCTCGCTGCCTAAGATGTGCCAACGCTTTATGTGTGTGACCGATTCAGGCGTGGGCGCCAGTTCACAGGAAAGAATGCCACTGGTGTCATAAGCGCCCAGTTCATAGGAAATGGTGTAGTGGGGTCATACCGGAGCTATTTGAGAAACAAAGCCCCTACTCTCCTCTGGCGAGCGCGTTACTAAGTCGGTCCATTGCTGTAGCTGTGGCGTGAGTTTTTTTCTTGCGGTTTTTTTTCTTGGTAGCTAATGTTTTGTATGGCTTTCATTTGTTATCTATATTTTTCTTTGCTTTTTTTCCTTTTTTATCTTTATCTTTTTCTTCGGTTTTCTTTATTTCTTTCTTCAAATTTTGTTTGTTACCTTTGTTCCTATTTCCTTTTTTCAAACACATGTCTAACTTTTTAATACATATTGTACATTTTTCATATACATTAAGTCATTTTATACATGTTCAATATTTTTCAAATACATATAATTTTTTTCAAATATATATTTCGATGTCTAATTTTTTTCACATATGATGTATATTTTCATATACATCTAATTTTCTACAGGTTTAAATTTTTTCAAACACATTATTTCTCAAATACATGTTTTTTAAAAACTAAATACATTTTAAAGATGTTTAAAATATATGTTGAAACAATTTTGTTGAATAATATTTAATAGTCTTTTGAAACATTGTGAAAAAATTATTGACATTGTACAATTTTGTAAAAATTGTCACATGCATATTCTGATGCACGGCGAAAATTCATAAAGTGAACGCACATTTTTTAACCAGATGAAATATTGTTTTGAATTAAAATATTATTTTTTAAACATGTAACATTTGCACAAAATATCACATACATTTATTTGAAACACGTAACTTTTTTTAAGCACGTACATTTTTTTGAATGGTTCAAACATTTTCTAAAAGTTGAGCAAACATGTTTTACACTGATAAACATTTCTTGAATGAGTGATGAACACTGATAGACATTTTTTACACATGCATTGATGTAAGACACGTATGTGATGATATGACTATAGGCGGGCAATAGATTTATGAAGAAAAAGGGTATACGCATATACATGAGCTGCCGACAAATGGGGACAAGAAAGAATTGTGCAGCTGGTTTCCGATGGGATCAGATTTGCACGGAACATTTTTCTGATGGGTCAAATAGTTGCAAGGGTTTTCCCCGCAAAAAAAAAAAATATGTTGCAAGGGTTTGGAGTGTGTATGGCAGTGGAGCCTGGAGTGTGTCATACATGGATCATGTTTTACAAGGCATCGATCAATGCACAGTGGTGTGCTGGGTTGACACAACGTGAGGTGGAGTATGGTTGCAGTTGGACAAGTCTAGTTGAGGTCAGATAGTTGGGTAACGTAGTAGAGAAATAAACCGACTTACGTACAAGCCCAAGTTCACTATGAAGATGTATACAAGGTTAGATATAATTGTTACTAACTTGGTGTTGCAGCAGAAGAACAGTTGGTGAAGATCGTTGGCGCCCTCGATGCGGCTATATCTCCCACGTGTCGAAGCACGACTTACAGGCATAATCGCATTGAAAGCAATGTCGCGAGGTAATCTTCACACAACCCATGTAATACATAAGGGAAAGAGATACATAGCTGGCTTACACTCGCCACTTCACGCAATTACATGAATAAAGCATTACATCAACCAGTTACAAACAAGGTCCGGCTACGGAACCAAAATAGAAGAAGACTACCCCAAATGCTACACAGATCCCCGATCGACCCCAACTGGGCTCCACTACTGATCAACTAGAACGAAACAACTCAAAGGACAAGATCTTCATCGAGCTCCTTCTTGAGCTTGGTTGCGTCACCTGCTCGGTATCACCGGCACCTGCAAACTGGTTTTGGAAGTATCTGTGAGTCACGGGGACTCAGCAATCTCACACCCTCGCGATCAAGACTATTTAAGCTTATGGGTAAGGTAAAAGGTATGAGGTGGAGCTGCAGGAAGCGACTAGCATATATGGTGCCTAACATGTACGCAAAAGAGAGCGAGAAGAGAAGGCAAAGCACGACCGTGAAACTATGATCAAGAAGTGATACTAGAACAACCTACGTCAAGCATAACTCCAACACCGTGTTCACTTCCCGGACTCCGCCGGAAAGAGACCATCACGGTAACACACGCGGTTGATGTATTTTAATTAAGGTCAACTTCAGGTTTTCTACAACCGGACATTAACAAATTCCCATCTCCCATAACCGCGGGCACGGTTTTCGAAAGTTCAAAATCCTGCAGGGGTGTCCCAACTTAGCCCATCACAAGCTCTCACGGTCAACGAAGGATATTCCTTCTAGCGGGAAGACCCGATCAGACTCGGAATCCCAGTTACAAGACATTTCGACAATGGTAAAACAAGACCAGCAAAGCCACCCGAATGTGCTGACAAATCCTGATAGGAGCTGCACATATCTCGTTCTCAGGGCACACCGGATTGTCCAAACTTCCGGTAGGCCAGCCAAGAATTGCCCCTGGTGGCCACCGGCGGCTGACAAGGTGGACCAACACTCAGAGGAGCACTAGCCCGGGGGGGTTAAAATAATGATGACCCTCGAAAGCGCGACTCCCAAGGGAAAAGAAAAGGCTAGGTGGCGAATGGTAAAACCAAGGTTGGACCTTGCTGGAGGAGTTTTATTCAAAGCGAACTGTCAAGGGGTTCCTATTATAACCCAACCGCGTAAGGAACGCAAAATCCGAGAACGTAACGCCGATATGACGAAAACTAGGGCGGCAAGAGTGGAACAAAACACCAGGCATAAGGCCGAGCCTTCCACCCTTTACCAAGTATATAGATGCATTAATTAGATAAGAGATATTGTGATATCCCAACAAGTAAACATGTTCCAACAAGGAACAACATCTCCATGTTCCAACAAGGAACAAACTTCAATCTTTACCTGCAACTAACAACGCTATAAAAGGGGCTGAGCAAAGCGGTAACATAGCCAAACAACGGTTTGCTAGGACAAGGTGGGTTAGAGGTTTGGTTTAACAATATGGGAGACATGATAAGCAAGTGGCAGGTATCGCAGCATAGGCATAGAAAAAGAGCGAGCATCTAGCAAGCAAAGATAGAAGTGATTTCGAGGGTATAGTTATCTTGCCTGAAATCCCGCAAGGAAGAAGAACGAGTCCATGAAAAAGACAAACGGACGTAGTCGACCGGATCCTCACTCACACGACGTTATCGGAACAAATCCGAAGAAGCAACACCGGAAAGAAGCAAACAACATAGTAAACGACCACGACATGAACATGGCATGATGCACAATCAAGTATGATGCATGTCCGGTTTAATGAAGCATGGCATGGTAAAGTGCACAAGCAATTCTACAAATTAAGTGGAGCTCACTATGCAACGAGTTGCATATTGACGAAACACCACGACAAGTTATTTAGTTTGATCTCGTTTATGTACCCAACAATATTAAATGTTGTTAAACATGGCAAGAGGGTGAAGCAAAGTAAAACTACCTATCTATCTAGTCAAGGTTAAATGAGGCCGGAAGCAACGAACAACAATTCTGGTAAATCCCCATATGCATATATTAGGTTTGGCACTGTTCTTCCCTAAACACAATTTTAGGGTTGTTAAACATGCAAAGTGAGGTCACCATGTTAAACTAGGCATTTTTTTCACCCCATTTACATATAAAGTTTGTTACAAACTGAGTTACGGTTATTTAGTTTTGAATTAAATCATTTTAGCATGTTATTTAAGCAAATTAAAGCAAACAGCAAGTTAAGCACCTCAAACATGCATGAAAGTTGGATATTGTGAAACTAGGTGAAATTCTAGTCAAGTTACATATATAAATCATTTCCATCCGATGCACGGTTTGAGAGTTATGTTATGCATGAACTAGGAGGACTTTTATGTAAAACTTCAGTCTCAGGATAAATGGCTAAAACGCAGATCTGAAAAAAAACAGGAACTGGGCCGAATCTGGCCGGCCCCAAAAGTGCACAGGAGCGAGGGCTGCTCACCCTGGGCCGAGGCCCACTACGGAGAGGAGAGGGACGCGCTGGGCCTAGCTGGAGGTTGCGACCCATGCGGGCACGAGGAGGCTGGCCCGGTCTCGCTGAATCGAGACGAGCAGGGCAGCGGTTCGAGCTCCTCTGCTCGAACAAAGCAGAGGCACGGCGCGGTTGCAGGCACAGGGAGACGTAGCTCCGGCGAGCAGTGGCCGGAGACGTGGAGACAGAGCGGAGCGAATCTGGGCGGGGGTCGAGGTAGAGGCGGCGGCGTCCTGGTAGAGGCAGAGGGCGCAGGCAGCAGCGCTGGACTTGGTCGTCGGCGGGGATGGCGGGGCTTGAAGGCGAGGTAGGAGAGACGGGGCACGGCAAGGGATGCAGGGGCGCTTGACAGGGCATGCTGGTGCTCCGGTAGTGGCGCGCCGACGACGACTCAGATCGAGGCTCGGGGCTGCTGCTGACGATGGAGGCGAGCTCCATGGCAGAGGTCGCGACGGCGGTCTCCTGCAGAGAGAGAGAGAGAGAGAGAGAGAGAGAGAGAGAGAGAGATGTGAGGGAGAGACAGGGAAAGGGGAAGGACGAGAAGGAAATAGAGGGGAAAACGCAGCGGGCCTCGGTTGCTGCTGATGTTTACCAACGACGGCGAGCTCCGGCTCGAGGGGAAGGCCGAGGCGCTCGGGAACAGGGAAGCGAGGTGGTTCGAGGTGGAGGCACGCAGGGGATCCGGTGGCCGCGGGGTTGAGGACGAGGTGGAGGCAGCACGGTCGCCGGTTGTTGCTACTACTCCGGCAAGGTGGCTCAGGCACGCTGGTTCCTCGGGCACGAGGGATCGAGCAAGGAGGAGGGGGTTGCGCTGGTTGGTGGGTTGGATCGAGCAGGGGAGATCCCAAGGGGGGATTTGGTCAGATGGCGGCGGCGATGGGACAAACTCCTAGGTTTTAGGGTTGCTGGTTTATATAGTGAATGGGTCTATATGCAGACTAATGGAAGCCCTACGATCTAAATCGGACAACAGAGAAAATATAGGTTAGGAAGTCCAATAAACAAAACGTAGATGTTTTGTAGACGTTTGGGGATGATCCGGATCCAACGGTGACGACAGCCCGGTTCGGGTCTGGGACAGCTTTCGGGCGCGCGCGCGAGGAGGGCCGCGGGCTGACGAGAGAGGTTAGGTTAGGCCTGGCGGTAGGTAGTGGACTGTGCAGAAGGCCTCAGGCTGAGAGAAGAGAAGAGAGAAAGGCCCGACGACTATTTCCGCAGACCGAAAATGTCCGACGATTTGACCAACTATATTGTCGCTATAGTTTAACGGTTGGGCTATCAAACAAACTCCGAATGCGATGAAACTTGACAGGCGGTCTATCTACACTATAATAAGACCACACGCCAACTTTCAACCCAATCCGAGAACATTTTCCGGCCACTTATAAAATAATATTTCGGACGTGCCGCGGGCGCGTGCAAGTGTGTCTGGGCTCAGAACGGACAACGGGCGGAACTGGGGAAACCCGGACGGATGCAAGTTTTGAAAACATGATGATGCAATGCGGATGATGACATGATAAAATGCAACACGCAAGCAAATGACATGGCAGCGACAACGAATAACTGGAAGACACCTGGCACATCGGTCTCGGGGCGTTACAACACTCCACCACTACGAGAGGATCTCGTCCCGAGATCTAGAATGGCACCGGAGGGTAAACGGAAGAGGAAGATGAGAGGTAAAACTAAGTTGCTTCTTTGACCAATGAGTGAAACCAAAGAACCTTGCGAGGTTGAACAAATTCGCGAAAAAAATACAACGAAGGGGAACAAAGTCGAAAACACCCCGTTAGAAAAGAGGGACAAAGAACATTGCGAAAAACCTTGAGGTTGAAGGGCAAGATATATATTGAAACCACTCCGGTTAAGTCAAGATAGAGAAGGATTAAGAATGATATAATTTGGAAAGCACTCCGACTGAAAATGGAAGGAATTAACAAGAACTTGACAAGATGAGAGGATACTTGATGAAATCAACAACACACTACCTCCGGAATTATTGAAAGAATGGCACAAAGGGTAAGAACGATTTCATACGGCACTCCGGTTGAGAAGGGAGCCAAAACTTGACAGAATGGGAAGAACTTGAAAATAGGGCATGGCACTCCGGTTAAATGGGATAAGCAAGGAAAGAACATGATCTTCACAATCCGAGACGATGAGTGAAGAGAGCAACATCACAAATCTTCCAGAACAAAAGAATAGAAGCTAGATTGTTGGGATAAAGGGACGGAGAAGAAAATGGCAATTTCTGCCACAAATGAGCTTGAGAAGGTATCCTTAGGAGAAGGGTCGAACGGAGTTGTTGGAAAAACAGCAACGAAAAGGATAAGCTTGATATGGACTTATAGGAGACATCTCAAAATTATGAGGTGACAACTTGCCACTCACGAAAAAGATTTGATTGGATTGATATCAACAAGGGAACAAGAAACTTATATCACCGGGAGGATAAATGAAAAACTTGGATCATTTATAAGCACCATAATTAGAAACAATCCTTAGGGAAGGCTTTAGGTGAAATATAACCCAATATAACTCCAATGAAGAGATTGATGGATTTAAAATACCTCATTCTTAACAATATGTGAATCATGAAGCATGAACTCAAATTATCAAGAATGACGTAATACCACCTCCAATGGTACGGAAGAAAGAATTGCACTCCGTATTGCAAGATGAAGAATACTTGAGCTCCTTAGGAAAGAATCTCGATGAAAACTTCGAGAAGGGATAAAATCCTTGATGAACCATCGTGTAGAGCCTTCATTAGGAACTCCGGTAGCAAAAGAATGATCAAACGAAATGAAGGATGAAAAGAATAAGGTTGAAGCCTTGCAATGATTTAGATGGATCTTCGTGATGATATAATTGAGAGATCTTGGAACTCCGAGAGAAAAGATAAAGCATCTCGAACCGAGAATGTGCTATGAAGAACCTCCAGAATAAGGAATTGAATTCACTCGATGAAACAAGAATAAAAATTACATTATGCTTATCCTTCACCAATTAAATTGATGACAAGCAACGGATTTGACATACTACTTGTTCTAGTAGAAAAGATTAAGATAGATATAGCGTCAACTTGGAAAGGTCTTCAGCAAATCACCGGTCGGGTTGGAACAACGAATAAATTGATACGAAAAGAAGGAAGGGAAATCTTGAACGAACACCGTAAGAATTAGAAATGAACGAAGAAAAGATAAGGAAAACACCAGGAAGAATTATGAAATGAACGAAGGTGCTTGAGGGAATTTAGATACAGGTGAAACGAATAGAACACGAACCGATTAGAGAATATTTGAATGATGCACTGGTAAGATATGGAGAACAATAGTTGAAAGCTGAGAATGAATAAATCTTCTGAGATGATGGGCTCCGTGAAATCAAACTGAAAAGACTCCTGAATTGCTCTAGATGGGTGAAAAGAATTCTCACAATCGAAAACAATTATGATAGGATGGCATAAAGCTAGCACCATGAATCTTGAAGAGAATGGAGCAAGATTTAATAGAAAATCTTCTTTGGTCTTCAAAATCCAAGAATGACGACGGGAAAACACCACCAAGAATTGTTGAGGCACTCCGGAGTTAAAATTGGAAATGTTGAACCAACGATGAAAGAATTTGAAAGGTCTTGGAGAAAGACATCTGACTGATGAAAATTCATTCTTGCGTCAAACTTTGAGATGAATTTGAAAATACTTCGGGAGAAATAAGAAGAGTCAGGTAAGATCCTGAAAAAAAACCTGTGGGTTAGGGCCCACTGAAAAGATAGACCGTTGAACGATTTAGAAGAGAGATTGCACCGGTTGATTTAAAAGGCTTGAATGAGATAACAACCTCGAAAGAGCTTGAAAGGATTACAAAAGCAGAGTGGAAACATGAATCTTCGAGATATCTTGAGCACTCCGGAACAATTGAATAGCAAACGAGGAATGATTATGGGGTGCACCGGCATAAAAAAAGCATTGGGTAAAAAGAAAAGACTATGCTCAATACCAAAGCTTGAATTGAATCCACCGAAGAAGGAAAAAAACCGCAGAATGATTAGCTTGAAGCTCCACTAGAATCTTCATGAGAATCACCAGATAAGAACATTGACGGAAAGGAATGAAGAGATTTCCCATCAATAAAAGGATACTTGAATAAGAAATCTGAATCCTTGAAGAAACAAAGGGAGGGAGGGCGGGAAAAACAAAGGCAACTTGGGATGGATGAAACGAACACCGTTGAGAAGAACTGATAATTGATCTTGCGGATGTTGATGTGATCGGATCCACTTGAAGAGAGACACACCGGTTGAACAAGATTGACATGACAATCTCGATTATCATGAAGGATTGGTATTCACATCGGAGTATGAGAACACCATTTGGGGAATGTATGGAATCAACACTTGACATTGAAGCAACTCGAATACCACAACTCAAAACAAAACAAAGGATTGGCTTGCAGAATAAGCCGGAACAAACATATGATAGAGATTTCGTCCGAAGTTTTCGTGGTGGGGCCTACACGGGCTCGATCGTACAACACCATCATGTACAAGGCAGTGCACATGACATACGAAGCGTCCCCGAGTCGGCTAGCCAAGGACTCTTTAAGACACAACGAGACCACTGTAAAACCAACCGTGGATAGGCGGACCACTAGACGTCGAACCCCAATTTCAAATCATACATCTGTCAGAAAGAAATCCTAGGAGCTACTTGAATTCCCACTTATAAACTCCCGAAATTTTCTGATTATGCAATCAGGTATTGGGGATACAGGGGAAGCATAATATCTCACCCAAAACTAGCAAATCCTACATCCAGCTGTATCCATCCTTCAACACATACCCAAGAAACCTTCGAAAATCATCTACCTCAACCTTCGAAAAGCATCTGTTATACGAGTTATGGCAATACTCCCGAACTCCCGCCCCAGTACTGGGTGGCGTCGAGGTTATCTCACCAACAACTGCATAAAAGAGATTTTCGATGTCGGCGAAACTATCTCAGGTATTACAGAACCGCAACGATAAAATTGTGACGACAACACCTCGGAGCTCAACTCCCCGGGACACTGCGACAACCCCTAAATGACAGGAGGCACCAAGAACAATGTTCTCATCACAAATCGATCGGAACGATTCCAAGATACCCGCGTGATCCTAAATTTTTTTTAGTGAAATTTGAGAAGAGAAGAGACAAAACTCTACGTCAGGATGCCTTACCAGAGCGATCAAGGGACTGAGGAGTAAAAAGAAGTCCTAACTCTCTGATATATATAATTCCTAAATGACTCAAAACATTTCTAGACTCAATAACGCCAACGATTCGATCAAGCAGGGGGCTCCTAAGGTCGGGGGAGGCACTGATTACCAACTTGTCATGCCCTCGATGCGGCTATATCTCCCACGTGTCGAAGCACGACTTAGAGGCATAACCGCATTGAAAGCAATGTCGCAAGTGAGGTAATCTTCACACAACCCATGTAATACATAAGGGAAAGAGATATATAGCTGGCTTACACTCGCCACTTCACACAATTACATGAATAAAGCATTACATCAACCAGTTACAAACAAGGTCCGGCTACAGAACCAAAATAGAAGAAGACTACCCCAAATGCTACACAGATCCCCGATCGACCCCAACTGGGCTCCACTACTGATCAACTAGAACGAAACAACTCAAAGGACAAGATCTTCATCGAGCTCCTCCTTGAGCTTGGTTGCGTCACCTGCTCGGTATCATCGGCACCTGCAAACAGGTTTTGGAAGTATTGTGAGTCACGGGGACTCAACAATCTCACACCCTCGCGATCAAGACTATTTAAGCTTATGGGTAAGGTAAAAGGTATGAGGTGGAGCTGCAGCAAGCGACTAGCATATATGGTGGCTAACATGTACGCAAAAGAGAGCGAGAAGAGAAGGCAAAGCAAGATCGTGAAACTATGACCAAGAAGTGATCCTAGAACAACCTACGTCAATCATAACTCCAACACCGTGTTCACTTCCCGGACTCCACCGGAAAGAGACCATCACGGTAACACACGCGGTTGATGTATTTTAATTAAGGTCAACTTCAGGTTTTCTACAACCGGACATTAACAAATTCCCATCTGCCCACAACCGCGGGCACGGCTTTCGAAAGTTCAAAACCCTGCAGGGGTGTCCCAACTTAGCCCATCACAAGCTCTCACGGTCAACGAAGGATATTCCTTCTAGCGGGAAGACCCGATGAGACTCGGAATCCCGGTTACAAGACATTTCGACAATGGTAAAACAAGACCAGCAAAGCCACCCGAATGTGCTAACAAATCCTGATAGGAGTTGCACATATCTCGTTCTCAGGGCACACCGGATTGTCCAAACTTCCGGTAGGCCAGCCAAGAGTTGTCCCTGGTGGCCACCGGCGGCTGACAAGGTGGACCAACAGTCAGAGGAGCACTGGCCTGGGGGGGTTAAAATAATTATGACCATCGAGAGCGCGACTCCCAAGGGAAAAGAAAAAGCTAGGTGGCGAATGGTAAAACCAAGGTTGGGCCTTGCTGGAGGAGTTTTATTCAAAGCGAACTGTCAAGGGGTTCCCATTATAACCCAACCACGTAAGGAACACAAAATCCAGGAACATAACGCCGATATGACGGAAACTAGGGCGACAAGAGTGGAACAAAACACCAGGCATAAGGCCGAGCCTTCCACCCTTTACCAAGTATATAGATGCATTAATTAGATAAGAGATATTGTGATATCCCAACAAGTAAACATGTTCCAACAAGGAACAACATCTCCATGTTCTAACAAGGAACAAACTTCAATCTTCACCTGCAACTAACAACGCTATAAGAGGGGCTGAGCAAAGCGGTAACATAGCCAAACAACGGTTTGCTAGGACAAGGTGGGTTAGAGGCTTGGTTTAACAATATGGGAGGCATGATAAGCAAGTGGTAGGTATCGCAGCATAGGCATAGAAAAAGAGCGAGCATCTAGCAAGCAAAGATAGAAGTGATTTCGAGGGTATGGTCATCTTGCCTGAAATCCCGCAAGGAAGAAGAACGAGTCCATAAAGAAGACAAACGGACGTAGTTGACCGGATCCTCACTCACACGACGTTATCGGAACCAATCCGAAGAAGCAACACCGGAAAGAAGCAAACAACATAGTAAACAACCACGACATGAACATGGCATGATGCACAATCAAGTATGATGCATGTCCGGTTTAATGAAGCATGGCATGGTAAAGTGCACAAGCAATTCTACAAATTAAGTGGAGCTCACTATGCAACGAGTTGCATATTGACGAAACACCACGACAAGTTATTTAGTTCGATCTCGTTTATGTACCCAACAATATTAAATGTTGTTAAACATGGCAAGAGGGTGAAGCAAAGTAAAACTACCTATCTAGTCAAGGTTAAATGAGGCCGGAAGCAACGAACAACAATTCCGGTAAATCCCCATATGCATATATTAGGTTTGGCACTGTTCTTCCCTAAACACAATTTTAGGGTTGTTAAACATGCAAAGCGAGGTCACCATGTTAAACTAGGCATTTTTTTCACCCCATTTACATATAAAGTTTGTTACAAACCGAGTTACGGTTATTTAGTTATGAATTAAATCATTTTAGCATGTTATTTGAGCAAATTAAAGCAAACAGCAAGTTAAACACCTCAAACATGCATGAAAGTTGGATATTGTGAAACTAGATGAAATTCTAGTCAAGTTACATATATAAATCATTTCCATCCGATGCACGGTTTGAGAGTTATGTTATGCATGAACTAGGAGGACCTTTCTGTAAAACTTCAGTCTCAGGATAAATGGTTAAAACGCAGGTCCGAAAAAATAGGAACTGGGCTGAATCTAGCCGGCCCCAAAAGTGCACAGGAGCGGGGGCTGCTCACCCTGGGCTGAGGCCCACTACGGAGAGGAGAGGGACGCGCTGGGCCTCGCTGGAGGTTGCGACCCATGCGGGCACGAGGAGGCTGGCCCGGTCTTGCTGAATCGAGACGAGCAGGGCAGCGGTTCGAGCTCCTCTTCTCGAACAAAGTAGAGGCGCGGCGCGGTTGCAGGCACAGGGAGACGCAGCTCCGGCGGGCAGTGGCCGGAGACGTGGCGACGGAGCGGCGTGAATCTGGGCGGGGGTTGAGGTAGAGGCGGCGGCGTCCTGGTAGAGGCAGAGGGCGCAGGCAGCAGCGCTGGACTTGGTCGTCGGCGGGGATGGCAGGGCTTGAAGGCGAGGCAGGAGAGACGGGGCACGGCAAGGGATGCAGGGGCGCTTGACAAGGCCCGCTGGTGCTCCGGCAGTGGCGCGCCGACGACGACTCAGATCGAGGCTCGGGGCTGCTGCTGACGATGGAGGCGAGCTCCATGGCAGAGGGCGCGACGGTGGTCTCCTGCAGAGAGAGAGAGATGTGAGGGAGAGACAGGGGAAGGGGAAGGACGAGAAGGAAATAGAGGGGAAAATGCAGCGGGCCTCAGTTGCTGCTGATGTTCACCAACGACGGCGAGCTCCGGCTCAAGGGGAAGGCCGAGGCGCTCGGGAACAGGGAAGCGAGGTGGTTCGAGGTGGAGGCACGCAGGGGATCCGGCGGCCGTGGGGTTGAGGACGAGGTGGAGGCAGCGTGGTCGCCGGTTGCTGCTACTACTCCGGCAAGGTGGCTCGGGCACGCTGGTTCCTCGGGCACGAGGGATCGAGCAAGGAGGAGGGGGTTGCGCTGGTTGGTGGGTTGGATCGGGCAGGGAGATCCCAAGGGGGGATTTGGTCAGATGGCGGCGGTGATGGGACAAACTCCTAGGTTTTAGGGTTGCTGGTTTATATAGTGAGTGGGTCTATATGTAGACTAATGGAAGCCCTACGATCTAAATCGGACAGCAGATAAAATATAGGTTAGGAAGTCCAATAAACAAAACGTATACGTTTTGTAGACGTTTGGGGATGATCCGGATCCAACAGTGACGACAGCCCGGTTCGGGTCTGGGACAGCTTTCGGGCGCGCGCGCGAGGAAGGCCGCGGGATGACGAGAGAGGTTAGGTTAGGCCCGGCGGTAGGTAGTGGACTGTGCAGAAGGCCTCAGGCTGAGAGAAGAGAAGAGAGAGAGGCCCGACGACTGTTTCCGGAGACCGAAAACGTCCGACGATTTGACCGACTATATTGTCGCTATAGTTTAACGGTTGGGCTATCAAACGAACTCCGAATGCGATGAAACTTGACAGGTGGTCTATCTACACTATAATAAGACCACATGCCAACTTTCAACCCAATCCGAGAACATTTTCTGGCCACTTATAAAATAATATTTCGGACATGCCGCGGGCGCGTGCAAGTGTGTCTGGGCTCAGAACGGACAACGGGCGGAACTGGGGAAACCTGGACGGATGCAAGTTTTGAAAACATGATGATGCAATGCGGATGATGACATGATAAAATGCAACACGCAAGCAAATGACATGGCGGCGACAACGAATAACTGGAAGACACCTGGCACATCGGTCTCAGGGTGTTATAATGTATAACCTCCCAACTGTAAGAATTTTCTCCCTCGAATAAAGATCGAAATGACGATCTCTCTACCGGGTTGCATGCATACTATGTCATCGATCCGACAGTGCTTTGTCGTCCAGAACTAATCGTCGCTGGAGACTAGGGAGGGGTGGAGCAGCCTTGCGGCAAAACAGACTTTCATGAA
>NC_041392.1:689499768-689512911 GCF_002162155.2 Triticum dicoccoides | reverse complement strand
AGCAGGAAATTGCACGTCAAATGGTGTCTACCCTCCTCTATTTATAGATGGAGAAGGGGAGGGATTGCATGGAAGGAGGTAGCCCCAAAGGGCCCTCTCACCAAAAGTTGCCCTCAAAGAGGGGCCCCTTCACCAAAAGTTGCCACATGACATATTGGGGGGGGGGGGCTGCCCACAAAGCCCCCCCCCCTCCGATGCCCGCATGTCCCCAACCCCCTGGCCCCCAATGCACTCTTTGGCCCATGTGGGTCTATCTCATTTGGTCCAAGTCAAGCACCTTTCAGAAAAAATTTGGAGGTCCCCAAACATTTTCAGAACCCTCCTAATATTTTTGGATGCATTCTGAAACTTTTTTGGCTTTCATTTTTTCCATTTTTCTCCGAAACATTTTCAATGTCTCCGAATTTTATCTGACGACTTTCTCTCAAGCTCCTTAACATCTATTACCTCCGTCCCGGATTAAAAGTCCCCTGAGCTGGAACAGCAGAACCAAGGACGGTATGTTTTAGTTGAACATGTTCTGATTGAGTTTCATATAACGTATACGGTTGTGCCCAAAATTGTCTAGTTAGCTATTTATTTATTTCAATTTTGCTCAGGTCATCCCTTACGGGGCATGGCGTGACTTCTTAGAGAAGTTTTGAGTTCCACTTGATGCCACCATCACATTCCAGTGCATCTTCATGAAGATGCCGACAACCCAACAATTCAATTGTCTTGTCACCAACGAGCCAAACCGTACCTGTTTGGGTTGCCCTGGTTGGAGAGCCTTTGCAACTGCTTACAAGATGGAAGCTGGGGAGAGAGCCACGTTCTACCTCGACTATGATCGTGGCAAGATCATGGTCTACTACAGGCCTGCTGGCAGCCACGATGGTTCATTTACTCCAGACTATGACCCTGAGTCCGCCCACCGAAAAGTCTAGTTAGCTAGTTGGCATGCATGGAAGATCTCATGTTATTACCACCTCTATTTATTTGAACTTGTACATTCATTTGTTATTTTGCCTACTTTGTTTAACTATATCAATAAGTGCATGGTTGAACTTAAATGTTGTTATTGGGTCTATTTAGTACTATTTAATGTTGATTTAATTATTGTCATGTGCGGCGTTAAAATATGTGTCAAATATTGTGTGTATGAGTTAGGCTACAATTAGACTTGTAATTAGCGAAGGGATAGGTGTTTGAGTGGAACAAGTGTAATCCGGGCATATTATATAAGGGCACCGCGGGGTAGCCAAATAGATTAGACATAAGCTGATAGGCTAAACAGGGATCACGAGAGGGACTATCCGGACGTCCGTGACAGGGGTAGCCAAACCCGCCGCGGTGGGTGGTGGGAGACCTGTTTGATGGCTTTGGCGAGCTTATTATCAGTTGTACTATGTGATTCAGTATATCAGGAGGAGCGCCTGTAATTATGCCTCGGGATGTATCCATGTTGACGAACCTCGTTAACAAATCTCAGTGTTGTACTTGTGCTTGTGTGATTACTTGTCCTACACGTGTCTCAGATTATTCTATTAGGAATGATACTTCCACATGTCCCTACATGTTATCTCCCTTTTTGCAAAAAAAAAACATGTCCCTACATGATTAGGAGAAATCATATCTCTCATTTCTCCTATGTTAAAATTATAAATTTTGAGTGGGGAGCACAACAGAGTTTGTCTGGTGCTGTCGTCACAGGGATCAGTCTGAATTTCTGAATGACAAAACTTGCAAATTATTGTCGTATTAATTATTAAGTACCAAAAATCTGAAAAATAGTAATCTTATGGTAGAACATCTACCATGATTGAGCTAATCCATAAATTTGATTGCTGATCAGTGTTTAATTACAGAGTTTTCAACGATGATGATAATGTACTACTAGTAGTAGCTAGGAGGAGAAGGAGCAGCAGCAGTAGATCACAGCACAAGCAGATACTATTGTATACTGGCTGTAATTAGTGCATCTTTTCTTGCTATTATGACTGCTGCTCACGGCCGGCTTGGGTACGTCAGATTGCAAATCAAAGGTTCAGAGGAAGCGACAGTACGTACGCGCCAGTTATTTTTCAAGTGCTGCAGAGGTTACTTGATTGATAAACCTCTGCCTTAATCATAGGGACTAATTATATCGATTCAACCACAACCGTGGAATGCACTGCACCGATCAACGTCGCGGTGATTATTCCGCCTGATGTTTCCGTTAATTAGTTTCTCTCGAGCATCTCGCAGAACCTCTTGAACGACTCGAGCTTCTGCAGCTTCATCTGGTCGTGGAACCTCCTGATGAACACGTCGGCGACGTGGTCTATCTCGTCCTCCAGCCTGAACTCCGCGCCGCCCCGCTCCGCCGCGCCGCGGGCCAGATCGATCACCGACCCGCCCACCGGCGCGCTCGCCAGCTGCAGCTGCTTCGCCACGCCCTCGTCGCCCTCCTCTTTCTGCTCCTCGCCGCCGCCGACCAGCGGCGAGTCGCTGCCGCCGTCCCGGCCCATGGCGAAGCTCGGCAGGCTGTTGAGCAGCACGGCGGCCCTCCTCCCCTGATCCGCGACGAAGCTCGGCAGCTTCTCCAGCACGGCGACCGTCCTGCCGCCGCCGCTCGCCGCAACAAGGTGCTGGCCACTGCCGCTGCCGCCCCCCACGATCGCGTGGATCTTGCTGTTGATGGCGTTCCTCAGGAGCTGCTTGTTGCGGAGGATGCCGAAGAAGACGAACCGCGTCCGCGCGGCGCTCGTCCTGGCGCGCGTCGCCGCGGACCTCTCCCTCACCGCCGCCACGATGGCCGAGAACAGCTGCTTCAGGAACCTGGACGCCTTCTTCATCTTGAAGATCGATCCCCAAATGGATGACGGCAGACGAAACTCGGTCAAGAACTCAAGATGAATCTAGCTAGGTAATGGAGTTGCTTGCGATTGTTGCTAATGGCGGCTGTGTGTGTGAGCTGTGTGTTTTGGCATGGAGTTTGGTTCCTAGGGCTCCATGGGTATATATAGGGGGTGGTGAGCTCAGCTGCTAATGAGTTATCACTAAGGTGATTACATTAATACATTATCTATGTTGAAGGCTGCTTCCAGGAAGCTTCAGCACCACATGCACGGCATGAGCGTTAGCTAAGAATTATCACAAGCACCGAAGAAACATAAGCAAATGAGTGGGGCTGGGCACGCAGCGGAAAGGTAACCAGTAACAACAAAGGCTGGTGATTAAAGCCAAAGTGGTAGCAAAAAAGATGATGGACATCATGCACAGGCATAGAAAAGCAACAGAAACACCAATGGATGTCTTGTGTCGTGCATGGTCCCGAGTGTAGGTTGCATGCCTCCAAGCTACATACTGTACATCTTGCTCATGCGCCACAGTTGTAGTCCATGAGAGAGTTGGGTTTGCTTCTTTTGAGGTTATGCTAAGACAATTATTTGCTTCTGGCGTTGCAACTTGCCAACTGTGTGCCAGATTTGAGGTTGCCCCCTTCCCTTTGATTGGCATTGTAGATTCGACATATGCCTCTTTTATCCAAAGACCGGATATCTTGAAACAGACTTTCGCCTCTCTTTATAGATAAAGACGGGGATATACAGATATTAATTCTTATCATTCTGGCGTCCTAATTGAATGATTGTGAGTTGCATCAGCAGATGTGCTTATTCGGCAGCACGGATCATGCAGATGGCTTCAGTCCATAATTATCTTTTGCGTTATTTGCTACTCCCTTCGTCCCAAAATAAGTGTCTTAGTACTCAACTTTGTACTAAGACACTTATTTTGGGATGGAGGGAGTAATAGCCTAAATTTGTGTCGTGTAGTACTCCATCTGAAAACTAATATAAGACATTTTAGATTACTATTTTAGTGATCTAAAATATCTTATATTAGTTAACAGAGGTAGTAGTAATTTACATGCATGCATATTTTCTACCTGCTCGACGATTCCATAAATTTCACTCAACTGAAAGTGTATGTTAATGAGCTACAAATTGCAGTCATGGAAATGTGCAATTTAGCAAGACGTTCTTACAATTTCACTACTCATAGTAGAGTAGTAGTCCATCCCTTTAGATCTGCGAGATCGTCTGTTTTTCTTACTCGAAAAACACCCTCTGACCTAAGCACCCTCTCTTGAAATGATCAAAATATAGGGATTGCGGCGGCTAATCCGCCATCGATCATTGCCACTCTCGACTTAATCAAGGGAATCTCGATAGTTAAGCTAGCCGCTAATCCAGGAAGCTTTTCATTGGGAAGCCTTCGCCGCTAAGGTTCACCTTGGCCGCATCTATGTAGCGGTCCCTGCCTTTTGTCCTGCTTGCCCTGCCCCTACGAGGAGCCGCATAAATAATGCATGCATTTCGGGTTGGGCGGGAGCGGCACACAGACACAGTACACTGTGCAGCTGTTCTTAGGAAACGAAACGTTTCGCAAAGCTAGCTGAAATTTAGGCCAAATCTTTCATCTCCTCGCCTTCTCCCCTGCTGTCTTTTACGGGCTGTAAAAATATTGCCACTTGTCACATGGATCCATATGCTCGTGTAGTACAGAATAAGTGTTCAAAATGGTATAGAGTTGGTTTTAATCCTCAGATCCAAGGTATAGAACGTGTATGTCAGAAATAGTGAAAAATGGTACACATATTTCAGATTGGCGTAGTCATAGTCCTGTATTTCCCTTTCGTTTTCGGTACTCGCTCGCCGTGCGAGGTCAGCTTTGCCGACTCGTGACGGCCGGCCGGGCGTCCATGCTTCGGTGCGGATCAGCTGGCGAGTGTCCTCCCTTCGTACAATTTTCCTTCGAAAAGCTTCTGTTTTCCGTACGTTTCATCTTCCACGCAGCAGGACTGTTTTTCTTCCGAGTGCTGCTATACACACGACGTTGTTCAGCCGATTTGTGCACGATCGCACTGATCCAACCGTGCATGCGTCGGACAAAGTGGAAGCCAGCGGCTAGATCAAGCATCGTCCAGTGTTCGGCTGTTGTGTATCGTCTGGTTAGTACTTTCGTTTTCTTCCAAGGATTCTTTCAATACAACATACATTTCATGCAGACCAGGATTTACTATTCATTCGAGCTCACATAAATAGATGAGTACCTCTGTCCCATGATATAAGACATTTTTTGACACTTACATAGAATATCTAACATTAGGGAAGTATAAAAAAACGTCTTATAACACGGGACAGAGGGAGTAGATGAGAAGCTTAACTGTTGATGTGGTGTTTATAGCAGGACTTGATTAACTGACGAGACAGTAGTTGTGTGCGAGCACATGGGCATGGGGAGCTTTTCGATCCGAGAAAGATCGACGGCCCGTCGCGTCGACGGAGGAAGGCGCCGTGCATGTGCATGTGTGCCTGTGCTGCTCTGCTTCTTCCGTCGTACCCATTGCAATCAGCCAGCCATGAAAGGCTTGTCTGCATCTCTCGATCGATCGTCTACTCAAAATTAACGAAAGCGCGATCACTAGTTAATTCAAGCGACCAATCGCAGGCACGATCGGCAGCAAAAGCGGCTCTCTCTTTCAGCGGCTTGTCACCCGGACATGCCAAGCGAGCGCCAAAAGGGCATTGCACGCGCCCCAAAGCCAAAGCTAAACCATGATTTGGCCGCCGCGGCTGTTAGATTCTCGGTCGATTTCATGGCCGGTGGATGGATCGAGCTTTCTCCCTCCCCGGCCGGCCCCCTACATTACGTGTTCCCGAGAACGACGTGTGGCCGGAGAGTGTGGGCGCCGTCACTTTGTCTCGGCTCCTTTGGGCTTTGGCGCACCGGCCGGGTTTGGGAGGTGGGGGCATGCATGTTTTGTCATCAACTTTCTTCGATCGAGTGCGTGCCAGCGTGCGCGCGCGCTAGCTGCGTGGCCGCCGGAATGAGAAATATCTCGTGCTGCGGTGGGTCGGTCTTGCTTCTCAAATCTAGATTTGGTATGCACAAGCTAACCCAAAAAAAAAAAAAGATTTCCCTCCGCTTTATTATATATATAAAGCAACAATCACCATAACATTTGAATGGCCCGGGGGAAGCTATGTAGAGATTGATTGGGTTTTATGGCGAGTCCAAGTGGGAAGACAAATATCTATCCTGGAAGTATATGAGATCTCTTAGGCCACAGATGAATGGCCCTTGGGTGGTCATTGGTGACTTTAATGAAATTCTATATTCCCATGAGAAGAAAGGAGGGGCTCCACGCCCAAGTCAAATGATGCAAAATTTCAAAGATGCGCTAGTGGACTGCCAATTGGAGGGCATGGGATATAAGGGTGAAATATTTACATGGAGAAGGAGGAGACTGAGGGAAAGGTTAGACAGAGGTGTGTGTAATGGCGAGTTCCATGCACTATTTCCGGATGCAACCATCACCAATGCTGAGCACCCTAAATCAGACCATAGACCTTTGGTCCTGGTCTTGGAAGGCGATAGTAGTGTTGTCCAACGGCCACCTGATGGAAGTCGTCGCTTTGAGGCAAGATGGCTGCAGGAAAATGATGTTACGCAGCGGGTAACTGAGGCTTGGGAAAACACGCGTGAGGAGGACTCGTTTGCGGCGCGAGCAGCGGCAGTCCAGAGAGAGCTGCATTCATGGGATCGGACGGTGTTGTGTGCACCACAACGCCGCCTGAAGAAACTTAAGATGGAGCTTGAAAGGTTGCAGTCGGGGGCCCTTACTGATGAGGCGATAGATCGGCAACAAGAACTTTTGATTCTCATTGAAGAAACTCTGGAAAAGGAGGAAATCTACTGGGTACAGCGGAGCCGTGCCAACTGGATGAAGTATGGGGATCGGAACACAAACTTCTTTAACAATTTTGCGACGGCCAAAAGAAGGAGAAATCAGATCCGGAAACTTCTTGGAGATGATGGCGTATGGAAGGAAGATGTAGACTCCATGGGAAATTTAATTTCGGATTATTTTAAGTCGTTGTTTACTTCTGAAGTTGTACACCCAAACATGGATGTTTTGAATAAAGTTAAAGCTAGAGTTTCGGACTATATGAACGAAGCATTGGTTGCACTGTATTTTGGGCAAGCTTGGGTTTGCAGAAAAATGAATTGATTTGATCATATGGCTTGTGTGACCTCTGTTGAATATATGGTGAGGTTTAATTCAAATGAGACTAATCCTTCCAAACCCACCAGAGGGCTCAGGCAGGGGAGTCCCCTATCCCCTACCACTTTTTACTGTGCGCAGAGGGCCTTTCAACTTTAATTGAACATGAAGAATCACAAGGCAGGCTCTTGGGGGTTCAGGTCTGTAGAGACTCCCCTAAAATATCACACTTGTTATTGACGACTCCTTAATCTTGATGAGGGCTGATTATGCAAATGCACACTCACTAAGGAGTATCTTGGATGATTATTGTTCTGCTTCAGGGCAAATGGTGAGTGTGGCTAAATCCTCAGGCCTCCTTTGGTTTGTAGGATTTTTGTAGAAATTCTATAGGATAGGATTTGCAAAGGAAAAATTCCTTTGAAGCCCTTTGGTTTGTAGGAATGGATTCCTATTCCTATGTAGGATAGGAATCAATCCTTCACGTTTTGGAGGGAAAAAACATTAGCCTAGACTCAATGGAAAAAATCATATCCTATGCACCAAATGGCATCTCTTTCTCTATAGGAATTGACATGCATGTCATCTCACTTCCTATGATTTTCCTATTCCTATAAAATTCCTATCCTATGAACCAAAGAAGGCCTCAATTTTCTTCAGCCCTAATACTAATGTGGAAGTCAAAGCCGAGGTATGTCAAGTATTAGATATTATGACTGAATCGTTATTGAAGAAATACTTGGGACTGCCATCTATGATAGGTGTAGACTGCACTGACTGTTTTCTGCACCTTATTGAGAGAATTCAGAAATTGATTAATGGATGGAAGGCGTACCTTATCATTTGGCGGCAAAGAGGTGTTAATAAAAGCGGGGGGCCAAGCCATCCCAACTTATGCGATGAGTGTTTTCAAATTCCCGAAATTTTTTTGCAAAGGGATCACCGATGCAATGTCGAAGTACTGGTGGGGTGATGAGGATGATCAACGCAAAGTGCATTGGGTCGCTTGGTGGAAGATGTGCGTCCCGAAAGAAAAAGGTGGAATGGGATTTAGAGATATTCCATGCTTTCAATCTTGCACTATTCATCTCAAAAACAAATCTTGCACTATTAGCAAAGTAATGCTGGAGGTTAATTGAGAACTATGACTCGTTATGTGCAAGAGTGATGCATGCAAGATACTACCCTACAGGCGATATCCTTAATTGCACGTAAAGAAGGGTTCTTCCTTTGTTTGGCAGAGCATATTTGCAGGCATACAAACTTTCAAAAAAGGAAGCATCTGGAGAGTCAGAGACGGCACAAACATTGACATATGGGAGGATTGTTGGATACCAAACAGCCCAACGAGGAAAGTTTTAACACGGCGAGGTAACTGTCTATTATCACATGTGAGCGACTTGATAGATCCTATATCAGCTGACTGGGACGAGCAGATTATCAGAGATAAATTTTTGGAGAATAGATGTGGACCGTATATTACAAATCCCTCTATCCCATCATAGTTTGGAGGATGATGTTGCATGGCACTTTACAAAGAATGGAGTATACAACGTTCGCTCTGGCTATTACAAAGAATGGGAAGATCAATATGGTCCAAAAGTTGGTGGTTAGGCTAGACAATCGAGTACACCGGATCATCCGGTTTGGAAGAGGCTGTGGAAGTTAAAGCTACCGGGGAAAGTCAAAATCTTCATAGGGAGATTCTTGCATAACACCATCCCTTTTAAGTCTACACTAGCCAACAGGCATATTCCCACGAGTGGGCAGTGCCCTATTTGTCAGCAAGGGGCGGAACATATTAAGCATGCGCTCTTCACATGTTCCCGTGCTAGGTTGATATGGTCTGAGTTGGGCTTGCAAAGTGTCATAGATGAGGCGATTCCAATTGACAGGTCAGGTGCGAGGGTGATGGAGTCTCTTCTATGCGACGACGGGTTTCAACGGAAGTATATGGATATTATTGATATACCTGGAGCCATAGCCTCTACTAGCTGGCACCTTTGGTGGCAGCAAAGGGAGTTAGTCAGAGGGGAACAAGTCCAAGATCCGGTCCGCACAACTATGGCCATCCAGGCCCTATCTTTGAACTTTGTCCGAGCGGTCGGGAAAACCAATCCAATGCCTCGTCAAAACGCTTGGAAGAAACCACTGTCAGGGATGCAAGTACTAGATGTAGATGCCTCGTTCTTTGAAGAAGATCACTCGGGCTCTTGTGGAATGGTGGTGAGGGACCATAATGGCGGATTTATAGCAGCTGCAGTAACTAAATGTCTCATGTGGCTGATGTAGTGGTAGCTGAGGCCGAGGCAATGCACCAAGGTATCATGTTCATACGCGGTCTTGGGTGTGAGAGCATTATGGTCCAATCTGATAGCTCGATCGTCATGGATGCTTTGAGGATGAATGAAGGGTATGCTTTGGTGGCTGCACCAATTCTTGAGGATTGCCGTAATTTGCTTAAAGATTTCGGGAAGGTCATTATCGAACATTGTAGTAGAGAGTCGAACATGGTTGCTCATGAGCTAGCTAGCTTTGGGATGGGTAATCCACGGTGTGGTCGGATACACCTCCCTTTTTCATTCTGAATGCTTTGTCAAATGATGTAAGTTTATTATGAGTTAATAAAGCAGCCATGAAGGCCTTCCCTTAAAAAACATTTGAATAAGAAGATACAGACGCGCTCCACCACCACACTCAACGCACACACTCAAGACGAGATACAAAGGTATCAGGCACACCGAAACACCACTCCAACCACAGCCAAGCAACCTAATGATAAGCAAAGAAGAACCGCTTAGTCTGACGAAGACTACCACCAAGAAAAGCAACCCACCAGGGAGTAGTGAGACGGACATGGCCGGAGCGAGGACTCCAAGACAGAGCGTTCAGGAAGGATACGACCATACGTAGCTGCCACCGTCTGACCTCGAAGATCAAGTTTTTACCCGGAGTGGCACGAAAGGAGTGGGAGCACCACAACGGAGCCTACAAGGAGGAGAACGATGTCCACGGACGCCGCCTCTGTTGGCCAGTACATGAACTGGGCCAGTATAGAGACATTTGTTCCCTCCTATATATAGTGCATAGTTCTACAAAAGAAATGCCTCAGAGGATATTGGCCGTTGGACATTTGCCGAGGCAGAACGCGCCAACCGCAAGTTGCAAAGGCCGACGGCGTGGCCTTGGTCATCGAGCAGTTTCTCTGTTACATCCATGCACACTAGTAGAAAAAGAGGCTTCCGTCCAGCCCCATTAGTCGCGAAACTGTAGGAACCGCGACTAATGAAGTCTTTAGTCGCGGTTCGGCAGACGAACCGCGACCAAAGGCTTGGGCCAGGGCGCTCGGTGGCCAGCTGGTGCACGTGAGGGGCTTTAGTCGCGGTTGGGCAGGCCAACCGCGACTAAAGGTGCCCAAAGGCCTTTAGTCGCGGTTGGCCTGGCCAACCGTGACTAAAGCTCCTCCCCTATATATACCAGTTCAGCGCACTCACTTAGCCATTTGGTGCCACTTCTCTTCACAAGGGGGTGTAGGTTTGCTTTTGGTTCCTCTTATGCACACAAGGTGTTTGATGAAATGCCCAACAGCGTGAAACAAACATGATATGAAGTGTTGGAGCCACACTTGAGGTTCCTCCTCGATCGCGGTTAGCAACTTGAACCTTTCATGCATGTGTGTCATTGATAAAATATGCATGTGTGTTGTTCATTGTTTAATTTCTATTGTTTATAGCTAGTTACTTTAACAAATGCATGATGGTTAATTATATATTTTATATTATAATAATGCAGATGAATCGGCAATGGATGTACGGTAACCGACTCTCCCTTGAGTTCACTACGGGTTTGAAAGATTTCCTCGTAGTGGCTAATGCGAACAAGCAGAAGGGTTTTGTTATCTGTCCATGTGTTGACTGTAAGAATCAGAAGGGTTACTCTTCCTCAAGAGAAGTTCACCTGCACCTGCTTCGGCACGGTTTCATGCCAAGCTATAATTGTTGGACCAAGCATGGAGAAAGAGGGGTTATAATGGAAGAAGATGAAGAAGGGGATGATTTCATCGATGAAAGCTATCTTGCTCATTTCGGTGATACTTTCATGGAGGATGCTGAAGGTGAAGGGGAAGGTGAAGGGGCAGGTGAAGGGGAAGGTGAAGGTGAAGGTGAAGAAGAGGCACGTGATGAGACCGTTGATGATCTTGGTCGGACCATTGCTGATGCACGGAGACGCTGCGAAACTGAAAAGGAGAGGGAGAATTTGGATCGCATGTTAGAGGATCACAGAAAGTCGTTGTACCCTGGATGCGATGATGGTCTGAAAAAGCTGGGCTGCACACTGGATTTGCTGAAATGGAAGGCACAGGCAGGTGTAGCTGACTCGGCATTTGAAAACTTGCTGAAAATGTTGAAGAATATGTTTCCAAAGAATAACGAGTTGCCCGCCAGTACGTACGAAGCAAAGAAGGTTGTCTGCCCTCTAGGTTTAGAGGTTCTGAAGATACATGCATGCATCAACGACTGCATCCTCTACCGCGGTGAATACAAGAATTTGAATGAATGCCCGGTATGCACTGCATTGCGTTATAAGATCAGAGGCGATGACCCTGGTGATGATGTTGAGGACGGAAAACCCAGGAAGAGGGTTCCTGCCAAGGTGATGTGGTATGCTCCTATAATACCACGGTTGAAACGTCTGTTCAGGAACAAAGAGCATGCCAAGTTGTTGCGATGGCACAAAGAGGACCGTAAGTCGGACGGGGAGTTGAGACACACCGCAGATGGAACGCAATGGAGAAAGATCGACAGAGAGTTCAAAGATTTTGCAGCTGACGCAAGGAACATAAGATTTGGTCTAAGTACAGATGGCATGAATCCTTTTGGCGAGCAGAGCTCCAGCCATAGCACCTGGCCCGTGACTCTATGCATCTACAACCTTCCTCCTTGGTTGTGCATGAAGCGGAAGTTCATTATGATGCCAGTGCTCATCCAAGGTCCGAAGCAACCCGGCAACGACATCGATGTGTACCTAAGGCCATTAGTTGATGAACTTTTACAGCTGTGGGGCAGACCTAGTGTCCGTGTGTGGGATGAGCACAAAAAAGAGGAATTTAACCTACGAGCGTTGCTTTTCGTAACCATCAACGATTGGCCCGCTCTTAGTAACCTTTCGGGACTGTCAAATAAGGGATACAATGCATGCACGCACTGCTTACATGAGACTGAAAGTGTACATTTGCCAAATTGTAAGAAGAACGTGTACCTTGGGCATCGTCGATTTCTTCCGAAAATTCATCCAGTAAGAAAGAAAGGCAAGCATTACAACGGCAAGGCAGATCACCGGCCGAAGCCTGCGGAACGCACTGGTGCTGAGGTATTTGATATGGTCAAGGATTTGAAAGTCATCTTTGGAAAGGGTCCTGGCGGACAATCAGTTCCGAAGGGAGCTGACGGGCACGCAACCATGTGGAAGAAGAAATCTATATTCTGGGAGCTAGAATATTGGAAAGTCCTAGAAGTCCGCTCTGCAATCGACGTGATGCAATCTATATTTTGAATTGAATTAGTTTTATTTTTCTGAATTTTTTGATATATTATTTGTATTTTTAACATTTTGAATTGAATTAGTTTTATTTTTCTTAATTTTTTGATATATTATTTGTATTTTTAACATATTGAATTGAATTAGTTCTATTTTTCTGAATTTTTTGATATATTATTTGTATTTTTAACATATTGAATTGAATTAGTTTTATTTTTCTTAATTTTTTGATATATTATTTGTATTTTTAGAATTTTGAATTGAATTATTTTTTTTTTCTGAATTTTTTGATATAATATTTTCTGAATTTGGAAAATACCTTTAGTCGCGGTTGGGCTGCCCAACCGCGACTAAAGGTCGTTGCGCGCGGGAACGAAAAACCCGCCAAAAAAGCCATTTAGTCGCGGGTCGCCTCCCCAACCGCGACTAAAGGTTACCCTTTAGTCGCGGGTCGCCTCCCCAACCGCGACTAAAGGGCCCTTTAGTCGCGGGTCGCCTCCCCAACCGCGACTAAAGGGGGGGGGCTATAAATACCACCGCCCGACCCGTCGCCTTCATTTCTGCTCGTCTTC
>NC_041392.1:689487099-689499597 GCF_002162155.2 Triticum dicoccoides | reverse complement strand
AGAGAGAGAGAGAATTTTTTTTTGTTCTTTTTAATTTTAACTAGTTAATTAGTTTAACAAAAACGGTAAATAACTTAAAACTTGATAATTAACAAAAAAAACCGTAAAATTTGATAATTAACAAAAAAAACGTATATACGGAGAGGGGGCGGCGAGGGGGGCGGCGATGCGCGCGGTGTTTTTTTAGGGATCGAGAGGGGACGTCGAGGGTTATAAATGTGTTGTCCTCGCCTCCCTCTCCGTGACGCCGTCGTCTGCCGCCCCGTCTCGCGCTCTACCGCGACACCCTCTCCCACCCCTTCCTCGCCCCCTCCTTTTGCCACCGCCCTTTCGCCACCGCCACCGCCATCGCCCCCCTTCTTCACTTAATTAATTTGTTTTTACTACATGTTTTCAGGACTGACATAATGGCGGACGATAGAGCTGACCCAATTATGGACAACTATGATCCGGACGGTGAAGCACATATGTTCGGCATCATAAACGGCGATATTCTATATGTGCCGACCGGACAAGAAGAAGATGATATCTCTTCTTATCTGAACCTTGACGGTGAAGATGAAGGGCGCCGTCAGCAAGATGATGCCGAACAAACGTCGATAAACGACGATCTTCAAATGGAAGTAGCAACCACCTCCGGCGCCGAGGTATATATATATACATTGAGCCTCTGGTGATACAAACTAACTGATTTGAATAAATATGTGTGGACGAGGCCTCTCCCCACAAGGCCTTGGGAACGTAGTGCCGAGGAAACTGCCGCGGCCGCGGCTGCTGATCATGAGAAATGGAAGGCGGACTGCAAGAAGAAAAGAGAGCCCGAGCCCAAGCCAGTATTTTCTGATGAGCAAAAGAAGTGGGCTAAGTCATTTTTGAGCACACCGTCCCAAGCCGCGAAGAATCTGCCTGACGACTATGCACGTGAACTTCGTAGGCAGGCACTCATGTTGAAGGAGAAGAAAGAGCGGGCGGAGAACCAGGAGAACAAAGCCTTGGAGGAGGCCGAGAAAACGGAATTAGAAAGTAAAAAAAGCGGGAAACGAGTTGCCCAGCTCGGGGAACAAAGTAAACAATCGATTGCCCCGCTTATATTGAAAGCCGCCGGTCCGGATGACCCCGATATCATAGCAGCTGCGGCAGCACATGGATTGACTGTAACGAGTGCCAGAGAACAAGCGGCCAACTTAGGTATTACTCTTCGTGAACTGTTAGGCCTTGATGAGGCGCCAGTGAAGGAGGTAGTAATTACATATGTGAAGAATGGGCCTCTCGTCGAGCCTGCGCAGGAACAGGATCTACCTCCACAAATGAAAGGTCTGCTGAAATGGTACAAGGGTTACATAAAAAATAAAAACGCCAAAGAATATATTTATGCGGAAGTTAGATATGAGCATCACTTCAAACATTACTATGTACAAATTCATCTGAGTGAATTGTTCCAGCTTTTCAATCTGCGCGAGCTCGACAAATCTATCATCAGTTGCTACGTTTTGTAAGTGATTTATTTCTACCCCATCTCGTTCATATTGCCTGCACTATATATATGTCCTAACTATATTGTTGTGTCCTCTATTATACATGCAGAATGAAGATTAAGGAATGCAGAGTAAGGAACATCCATAATGTTGGGTTCATTGACCCACACATCGTTAATGGATATGTGTTGGAGCATCACCCCGCCGACATGGAGGCAGACCTGTGGCAGTTTCTTACAAAGCAGGAACTCAAAAGTGATATTCTATTTCAGTGTTTCTGTCTTGAGCACATTCTCTTTTGTTTACTCCATGCATGGTATGTGACCGGCTAATCGATGAGTTATGCATGACGTACTGTGCATGTATCGTGTCCGCAGGTTCCACTGGATTCTGCTAGTAATTAAAGTTGACACCTCAGAATGTCTCGTCCACGACTCTCTGAATAAGGATCCAAAGCTTTGGGTCGACATGAGAAGAATGCTGCAGAAGTAATTATTTTCATTCATTTGCGCTCTATATCGATCGGCCTATTTCGTTCATTTCCTAATATCAAGTAACTAATAACTCTCTTGTTCATTTAATTTTCTTTGCCTCGTAGGGTTTGGAGACGGTTCGTAGATACAAAGGTCGGTGAATTCAAAAAAGAGCTAGAATTCAAAAGGGCAAAGGCTAAGAATGGTGAGGATATTCAACCAGCGGGGACCAATCTATGTGCATACTATGTCTGTGAGATGATCCGGAGATACACCTCTGAGCGGGTTCCGAGTGATACCAATGCTCAGAGGAATAACCTCCGGATGATGCTTAGTCCAGAAGCTCGCTTCCAACCACTTCAAGAGGAACTAGCTGGATGGTTCAGGAGGGAAGTCCTCCATCCTAAAGGAGAACACCATTACGAGGACGTAGAACTTTATATGCATTAAATTATGTATGGAAACTTGTTCAAAATTGTATATGGTCATCCGATGATATTGAATATATATTGTATATTCCTCTTGAATTCTTTTTGGTTCTAATTTCAAATTTGTTTGAAATTGTACATTCATATGCATGTATGTAGTACCGTAGAATATGTGAAACTCCTTCAAAATTAAAATAAAGCACAAAAGAAATAAAACAATACATATTAAACAGAAAACAGGTTTAAGGGGGGGGGGCTAAAACCCTAAACCTGCGGCGGCCTTTAGTCGCGGTTGGCCAGAAGAACCGCGACTAAAGGTCCTCCGCCCCGACGGCCACCTGGCGCCCACGTAGACGGGCCTTTAGTCGCGGTTCTTAAGCAACCGCGACTAAAGGGTGGGGCCTTTAGTCGCGCCCGTTCGGTCGCGGTTGCGCAACCGCGACTAATGGCAGTTGCGAACCGCGACCAAAGGCCCTTTTTCCACCAGTGGCATGTCCCATCATGGTGGTCATAGATTTGTAGTACCGGCAGTCTTTCTAACTATATTCCTACACAACCAGCACCGTAGTAGAAGAGCAGTTTGGAATCATCATGGGCCCTGTTTGGATACTCTAACACAGTTAGAGTTAGAGTTATTTTTTAACCCACTCTAACCCAAATAAGCACCTCTCCACCGGGATAGTTGGGTTAGATGGAACTAACCCACTTTAACCCTCCCTGTTTGGATACTTTTAGGTTATTTGAGCCTCCAACTAACCCAAACTAGCTCTAACCCCATGATCCAAACAGGGCCATGATCATCTAACACCCTCAAAGGTATCACCCACCAATAATCCGACAGTGTGGATGGCTCCAAAGGTATCGTATATGCCTTGACCCACATACTATTATTAGAGTCGGTCGGGAGCCATATGTTCATACATCCATGGTTGCTTCTCCAATTTTTTGGTTCAGCCATGCACAGAGCCCCATTGAGCTCGCCTAAGGCGATACCATGACACAAGATGGCCACATTTGGTGGGCCTTTGATATTATTCTTCCACTCCTCACTCTCGAGGTCAAAGCAAAGTACATCATGCATGTTCTGTCTCTCATTCGCCAAGAAGTATAACATGCCATTGACCGTGCAGCGCAGTTGTCAAGCCTGTGGCCTTTGTAATGCAATGGATGTGATTTCCTCCGTCTCCACCCATCACCATCCCATATTGTGATAACCTCACAATTAGTATGGTCTAGAAAGCGCACCATCGTATACGCGCCAGACGGGACGGCACGGCCAAAACCCCAACCTTTGTTACCTTCCAAGCGGGTGATGCGCACCTTCATGGTGGCAAGGTCAATCATCCCGGCGATAAAATCATCACCCCGACGACAGCCTGTGACACATACAAAGTCATCGGGACTCATGGACATGGGACTCCATAACCAACGTGTGTCACTGATCACCCTCACAACGTTGTCGTTCATATCGACCAGTTGTAGGCCCCGGCGGAAAAAGGAGGCCACCATGAGGAATCAGCGTGGGAATTGTGCGCATTGACGAAGGCGGGGTTGGAGATGCATGAGGGCGTGCCACTCCTTTGACACGCATCGGAACCGGCACACGGACTTCTCCGGTATCCCATGTTGGAATTTCCTAGTGGCTTTTGGCCCAAAGCCTAACTAAAATTCTAAAAAAAATTTGGCTCATTCATGCATACATACGAGTGGAGTGAGTGAGACTAAAGTTTAGTCCCACCCTATAAGTTGAGAGAGAGTTACACCTTTGTATAAGGTGAGCTCTTCTACCACTTGTATGAGCATGAGAAGAGGAGACCTATACGCGCGCTCCTCCTCCTTGCTCGCCTCGCCATGCCACACCACGGGTTGCGGGAATGAGGCGAGCCGAGGACAGAGCTATGCATGTATTCTATATTTTTGCTGCTCCGGAATAATTAATAAGTCATTAATTAATAATTAATGGGCGCGTTAATTACTCATCCTTTTGGATCGTGGGGCTGTTACTGGGATTTCTCCACGACCTATCCAGCCCGCATTATATAGTTAGGCAGACGTCTACCCTAGCCATCCCTGCATCGTATGGTTTCGCACCACCGTTCCAGAGCATTGCGCCGCCACGCAAGTCTTCTCCATCCCTCCTTCCAGCGTGCACCGTGAGAAGGGACAGCAGGCCTCCGAAACCCCGCCTCTCGTGATCCTATACGCTAGAGGGACGATCCGGTTTTCGGGGAGCGCACTCGCACAACTGCTGCCAGCGACGACTTCGCCAACGACGATTTCTTCCCCGACCTCGGCAACCTCATCCTCAACGACATGGGCGACAACATCAACGCCGGCGGTGCTGCTCCTGCTGCACCGTTCGAGATCGTGGTAGAATTCATGTTTCTAATATGTGCCCTAGATGTGATTTGTTCATCTACTATGCTAGTTTGCATGATTTGTGCTGCTATTACGATTTATCTTCTGTTTATTCTGATTACATCTCGTAGTAATTTGCTCATATTTTCAACAATCCAAAAATCTGATAATATGTAATTTACACCGAGTGGTTTTGCTGCGCATTTGAAGCCGCCTGTCTTTAAGGGGGTGCAATATAAGAGGTGGCGCACGAGAGCATTCTACTGGTTTCAGATCATGTGCCGCTATGACGCCACTAAGGGCAAGCCTGAGGACGATCTTAATCCAGCACAGCTGGAAGTTTTTGAGAAGATCGATACTCTCTTTAAAGGCGCCCTTTTGAGTGTTCTTGATGATTCCATTGTGGATTCGTATATGTTGTTTGAAAACGGCAAGGACATGTGGGCTGCGCTCGAGGCCAAGTTTGGTGCCTCGGACGCCGACAGCGGGTTGTACGTCATGAAGCAATTTTATGACTACAAGATGACTGATGAGCGCTCTGTTGTACAGCAGGCTCATGAGATACAGTCACTAGCCAAGGAACTTGAGTACTCTAAGAGTGTGTTGCCGAAAAAAATTGTTGCCAGGGGCATCATTGCCAAGCTTCCACCTTCGTGGAACAATTTTGCTACTTCCCTGAAACACAAGAGACGGGAGTTTTCCATTTTGAATCTCATTGGTACTCTTGTTGTTGAAGAGAAGGCAAGAGCAAAAGACACACATGCTCGAGTTGCTGAGGGAGCTTCTAGTTCCCACATGGTATAGAGGAAAAACTTCCAGCCCAACAAGTTCAATAACAACAAGAACAAAACTCAAGGCAAAGGCAAGTTTGATGCAAAGAACAAGCCGTCACATTCTACCAACTTCAAGAAGAATCTCACAAGAAGGGGAAGGGACTTTGCCATGTCTGCGGTGATCCTAATCACTGGGCTCCGAAGTGTCCTAACCACTTTGAGGAGCGCGAACATGAGAAGAGTGGCAAGTCCACTAATGTTGTCATCGGTGATACTGATATGAAGGAATCTGGGTACGATATTTTTCGTACCATCCTTTCAATATTTCAATCTCCTGATTGGTTAATTTACACTGATGCCAATGTACATGTTTGTGCTGACGCCTCCATGTTTTCTTCTTACCAGGCCACAGGGACTTCTCTCGTGCTGATGGGGAACGGGTCACATTCCATTGTTCGAGGTGTCTGCACGGTTGATCTGAAGTTTACTTCGGGGAAGACCGTGCGTCTGAAGAACATTCATCATGTGCCGTCCATCAATAAGAATCTCGTCAACGGTTCCCATTTATGTCGAGATGGTTTTAAGTTGATTTTTGAGTCCAATAAAGTTGTAATTTCCAAGTGTGGACAATTTGTTGGAAAGGACTATAAGTGTGAAGGCTTGTTCCGCCTATCTTTGTCAGATATTTGCACTAAAGTTATTAATAATGTTTGCTACAATAATGAGTCTGATATTTGGCATTCATGACTTTGTCATATTAACTTTGGTTGCATGACACGACTAGCCAATATGAATTTAATTTCAAAAATCCCTACGGTCAAAGGCTCCAAGTGCCAAGTATGTGTGCAAGCTAAGCAACTTCGCAAGTCCCATAAGACTGCAGAGGCAAGAGACTTGGCGCCACTAGAGCTTGTATATTCTGATCTTTGTGAGATGAATGGCGTGTTGACAAAAGGTGGAAAGAGATACTTCATGACATTGATTGACGACTCCACTAGATATTGTTATGTGTATCATCTGAAATCAAAAGATGAGGCTTTAACTTTATTCAAAAACTATAAAGCTAAAGCGGAGAACCAACTTGATCGAAAAATTAAACGGCTAAGGTCCGGTCGTGGTGGAGAGTATTTTTCCAATGAATTTGATTTGTTTTGTGTGGAACATGATATAATCCATGAGAGGACGCCTTCCTACTCACCTCAGTCTAATGGGGCGGTCAAAAGAAAGAACCGAACTCTAACTGATTTGGTTAACACCATGTTAGACACATCGGGTCTTCCCAAGGAATGGTGGGGGGAGGTGCTAATGACCGCATGTCATGTCCTAAACCGAGTTCCCACAAAGCATAAGACCATGACTCCATTCGAGGAATGGGAAAGGAAAATGTTGAAACTCTCTTACCTACGTACTTGGGGGTGTTTGGCGAAAGTCAATATACCAAATCCCAAGAAGTGCAAGCTTGTACCAAAAACCGTGGATTGTGTTCTTTTGGGCTATGCTTTTCATAGCATTGGCTATAAATTTTTGATAATAAAATCTGAAGTATCCGACATGCATGTTGGTACGATTATGGAGTCGAATGATGCAACTTTCTTTGAGGACATATTTCCTATGAAGGATATGTCGAGTTCATCAAATCAGGAGATACCTACTCCATCTAGTGAGGAATTTGCTGTAATTCCCGAATCCACCATTGCGACGGAACACGTTGAGAATCCTGTTAAGGGTAATAATGAAACTCCTGTAAGGAGTAAGAGACAGAGGACTGCAAAGTCCTTTGGTGATGATTTCATTGTATACCTCGTGGATGACACACCCAGGACTATTTCAGAAGCTTATGCATCTCCTGATGCTGACTACTGGAAGGAAGCTGTTCGTAGCGAGATGGATTCCATCTTAGCTAACGAAACCTGGGAGATCACTGACCGTCCTTATGGGTGCAAACCTGTAGGATGTAAGTGGGTGTTCAAGAAAAATCTTAGACTTGATGGTACGATTTAAAAGTACAAGGCACGACTTGTGGCTAAGGGTTATACCCAGAAAGAAGGTGAAGACTACTTTGATACTTACTCACATGTGGCTAGACTGACCACTATTCGGGTGCTACTATCACTGGCTGCCTCACATGATCTTCTCGTTCATCAAATGGACATTAAGACGGCTTTCCTCAATGGAGAGTTGAAGGAGGAAATTTATATGGATCGGCCAGATGGTTTTGTAGTACCTGGTCTGGAAGGAAAGGCGTGCAAGTTATTAAAGTCTTTATATGGCCTTAAACAAGCTCCTAAGGAGTGGCATGAGAAGTTCGAAAGAACATTAACTACTGTCGGCTTTGTAGTAAATGATGGTGACAAGTGTGTGTACTATCACCATGGTGGGGGCGAAGGAGTTATTCTTTGTCTATATGTCGATGACATACTGATCTTTGGAACCAAACTTGATCTAATCAAGGGGGTTAAGGATTTCTTATCTCGTTGTTTTAAGATGAAGGATCTAGGAGTAGCTGATGTTATCTCAAACATCAAGCGGTTGAGAGATGAGAATGGTGGGATCACACTGCTTCAGTCTCACTATGTGGAAAAGATCTTGAGTCGTTTTGGGTATAGCGACTGGACGCCTTCTCCAACTCCATGTGATGCTAGTGTGTTGCTTCGGAAGAATCGACGGATTGCTAGAGATCAACTGAGGTAGTCTCAGATTATTGGCTTGCTTATGTATTTGCGAGTGCCACGAGGCCTGAAATCTCTTTTGCTGTGAGCAAACTAAGTTGTTTTGTGTCAAAACGGGGGGATGATCATTGGCGTGCGCTTGAGAGAGTTATGCACTACTTGAAAGGCACTGCGAGTTATGGGACTCACTACACGGGGCATCCAAGGGTACTGGAGGGTTATAGTGACTCAAACTGGATATCTGATACTGATGAGATTAAGGCCACAAGTGGTTATGTTTTTACACTTGGTGGTGGCGCTGTTTCCTGAAAGTCTTGCAAGCAGACCATCTTAACGAGGTCAACTATGGAAGCAGAACTCAAAGCATTAGACACTGCCACTGTTGAAGCAGAGTGGCTTCGTGAGCTTTTGATGGACTTACCTATAGTTGAAAAAATAATACTCCCTATCCCGATGAACTGTGGTAATCAAACTGTGATCGTCAAGATAAAAAGTTCTAAGGATAATATGAAGTCCTCAAGGCATGTGAAGAGGAGACTAAAATCTGTGAGAAAATTGAGGAACTCCGGAGTTATTACGTTGGATTATATTCAAACGTCGAAAAAGTTGGCAGATCCCTTCACAAAGGGTTTATCACGTAATGTGATAGATAATGCATTGATGGAGATGGGTTTGAGATCCACTGCATGAGTTGTCCATAGTGGTAACCCACTCTATGCGATCGGAGATCCCGTGAAGTAGAAGAGGGAGACAAGCTGTTGGTCAGCTGGGAGAAGAGTATCCCTATGTTAATTATCCCACTCCATAAAGATGAAATACTCTTCTGATCTGCATGGCAGGTTGATACTTATCTTAATGTGTGTTCAAGTGGCTTATTCGGGTAAGCATAGATGTTGCCCTGCAGAGCATCTCTTGAGGAACACACCTATATGAATTTGACTGTTAAACGTTGCAGCTGTGAGAATTGGATGCTCTCTAATAAATTCATGATAGGCCCTGGAGTATGACGTATACGCTTCACCCGCGGGGAAGCCTTGCGGCAGCCCAGTATCAGTCAAGAGTTTGTGTGAAACTAGTGTCGCAGAAAACTTATAGTTCAAGGCGTAGTCCGCTATTCAAGTTGTGACCTAGTCTAGCATAGACCTTTAAGTGGAAGTTCAACTTTACAGTCTCCACTCAGCACCGGTATATAAACAATGATTTGGAATTAAATGATGAGATATGCCAATGAGACTTTGTGGGGGATTGTTGGAATTTGCTAGTGGGCTTTTGGCCCAAAGCCCAACTAAAATTTTGAAATTCTCTTGGCCCATTCATGCACACATGTGAGTGGTGTGAGTGGGACTAAAGTTTAGTCCCATCCCATAAGTTGAGAGAAAGTTGCACCTCTTTATAAGCTGAGCTCTTCTATCACCTCTATGAGCATGAGAAGAGGAGACTTACACGCGCGCTCCTTGATATGGGCATGGCACCATCAATTGTTAATGCTATCGAAGCTAAGCCAGTTAAGGAGAGAAGCCATGAAAGGATAACGGAAAATAATGTCATGCATGCGGTTAGATTGCATCGAGGAAACGATGGTCATGTACGTCAGTTGTGTGGACAGAGAATAAATTCTGTAATTAGCAGACCAAAGATCAATGAAGTGTTGCATGCATTAGATTCAAGAAGAAGAGATGTGCATGATCCTGTACGCATTGTACGACCAGATTTAGACTATGAGAAAAACATGACGTGGGGAGGATCATCATGGGGCAGTATGGCAAGAGATCAGGCGTGTTTTGATTTTAAACAGCAGTTAAAATCATGTCAGCTAATAGATATGCATCAAAAGAGGAAACATGAGATAAAGGAAGATCATGCACGTGACAAGGTGCTACCAAATTTTAGGACACCTCCTAGATATGTCACGATAGGAGTCCTTTCCTTCCAAATCAATTAGTAGTATTTTATTCCTTTGATTTGCGTCCACTAGTTTTGTTACCTACGTGAGAATAACTTTTGTTAGGATCTAGTCATTTGTTAGTTTATTTTTTTAGAGTCCAGATATTTCTTTGCTTTAGGCGTACGAGACTTGAGCCATATAAAAGGCTGGCTTCGGCCGTGTACGAAGGAGTTTTTGAGTTTTATTCCGAGTATGAGATATACAGAAAAACGTCCGAGTTACGGACGACCATATCTTGTGTATTATCTGTGATTTTCCCATCGTGGAAATTTACTAGCAACGGAGGGTTGATCATCACATCGACGCCTACGTGCTGATCCGACGGGGTCATTATTTTCGTTTGTGTATTTTTGTACACAGGTGAAAATTGTTCTTGGAGGTTACAAGAAGGAACAGGGAGACGAGGTATTGATCGAGTATCGCCGTGAAAGATCGGGCCATCTACACACACGAATTAGCGTCTTGCTAGTCCGTGCATTCATCACTCCTCCTCGCTCGCTTCGCCACGCCTCGCCTCGCCACGTCACGACACGCCGCGGGTTGCGGGAATGAGCCGAGGACAGAGCTATGCACGTATTCTATATTTTTGCTGGTCCGAAATAATTAATAAGTTATTAATTAATAATTAATGGATGCATTAATTACTCAGCCGTTTTCAATCCTTTTGGATTGTGGGGCTGTTACTTGACGTGGGGATTTCTCCACCACCTACCCGGCCCGCATTATATAGTCAGGCAGACGTCTATTCTAACCGTCCCCACATCATATGGTTTCGCACCACCGTTCCATAGCATTGCGCCGCCACGCAAGTTTTCTCCATCCCTCCTTCCGGCGTGCACCGCGAGAAGGGACAGCAGGCCTCCGGAACCCCGTCTCTCGTGATCCTGTACGGGAGAGGTGCGATCAGATTTTTGGGGAGCGCACTCGCGCGACTGCTGCCAGCGATGACTTCGCCAACGACGACTTCTTCCCCGACCTCGGCAACCTCATCCTCAACGACATGGGCGACAATATCAACGCCGGCGGTGCTGCTCCTGCTGCACCGTATGTGATTCTATCCTTGTTCGGGATCGTGGTATAATTCATGTTTCTAGTATGTACCCTAGATGTGATTCGCATGTTTAATTTAATCTTTGCTGCTGCTGTCATGATTTATCTTCTGTTTATTTAGATTAAATCTTGTAGTAATTTGCTTATATTTTTAACATCCTGGACAGGATGTCACAGACTAGCTTGCTTGGCAAGTAGACCGGCGACGGTGTGTGGGTGGACGGGCCGGGATAGCACATCTTTTGGCAAGTAGACCAGCGATGGCGTGTCGGTCGACGGAGTTTGGAACAGCGCCTGCAGAAGAACCCGCAACGACGATACCTTGATCCCCATATGATTTGGCTTCGATCGTACCGGCAGCCGGCGAGTTTGCATCTTCGGATTTTGCTCAGGTTGATTTTTGAAGGCCGGACAAGATGTTCACGGATTTTGGCCCGTGATGGAAGCTGGCAGGCCCGGCCGTGTCAGAAACGATCTTGGTTTATTCGCATGGAAGCCACCGTACGCATCGTATTACAAAGAGATCGTGCCGTGATTCACTTGGCATATACGGAGATTGTATACCGCAGAAGCAAGTAAACCGGTAGATTCGGTGCGCCCGGCTGCAAACAGGATAAAAACTGATTTATATAGATTTACAAAAGAATTAGAACTTTCCTGTTAAAGTTTATTGATATTTCCTTTTTCCATGAAATAAAGAGGCAGTTCAGAAAGAGACAAGAATTGGTTTGGTGAATCGGAAACAATTCTATAGAAAAATTAAAGTAAAAATTATAGGGTCAGCCTCTAACTCTCTCGAAATCATTCTGCACTAGTGCGAGCTACATATGACGTCCTCCTAAAATCCCTAAAATCTCTGGTTGTAAAATTCCCACTCGTGGATGAGTCACTCCAAGTCGCCAGATCCCCGCCACCAAATGAGCCAGAAAAAAAAATACTACATCAAATGTGGCGGAACGAGGATATGGGGCGTTGGATCTTTGCCGAGCCAAAACGCTCCATGTGCGAGCTGCAAAAGCCGACAACGGTGCCGTGGTCACCAAGCAGTTTTTCTGTCACATCTGTGCATGTCTCAGAAGGAGGGTCATAGATTTGTAACTGTGCTCCTCGTAACACAAATAATACATATCTAGAACCATAGTAGAAGCGCAGCTTTGAACTGTCGTGCAACACCCTCAAAGGTATCATCCGACAAAACATGGGAGCATACGGGAGCATGGACGGCTCTAATGGTATCGTATATGCCTTGATCCAGATACTCACACTGGTGGAAAAAGGGCCTTTGGTCGCGGTTCGCAACTGCCATTAGTCGCGGTTGCGCAACCGC
>NC_041392.1:689483766-689486786 GCF_002162155.2 Triticum dicoccoides | reverse complement strand
AAACCTGTTTTCTGTTTAATTTGTATTGTTTTATTTCTTTTGTGCTTTATTTTAATTTTGAAGGAGTTTCACATATTCTACGGTACTACATACATGCATATGAATGTACAATTTCAAACAAATTTGAAATTAGAACCAAAAAGAATTCAAGAGGAATATACAATATATATTCAATATCATCGGATGACCATATACAATTTTGAACAAGTTTCCATACATAATTTAATGCATATAAAGTTCTACGTCCTCGTAATGGTGTTCTCCTTTAGGATGGAGGACTTCCCTCCTGAACCATCCAGCTAGTTCCTCTTGAAGTGGTCGGAAGCGAGCTTCTAGACTAAGCATCATCCGGAGGTTATTCTTCTGAGCATTGGTATCACTCGGAACCCGCCGCTCAGAGGTGTATCTCCGGATCATCTCACAGACATAGTATGCACATAGATTGGTCCCCGCTGGCTGAATATCCTCACCATTCTTAGCCTTTGACCTTTTGAATTCTAGCTCTTTTTTGAATTCACCGACCTTTGTATCTACGAACCGTCTCCAAACCCTACGAGGCAAAGAAAATTAAATGAACAAGAGAGTTATTAGTTACTTGATATTAGGAAATGAACGAAATAGGTCGATCGATATAGAGCGCAAATGAATGAAAATAATTACTTCTGCAGCATTCTTCTCATGCCGCCCCAAAGCTTTGGATCCTTATTCAGAGAGTCGTGTATGAGACATTCTGAGGTGTCAACTTTAATTACTAGCAGAATCCAGTGGAACCTGCGGACACGATACATGCACAGTACGTCATGCATAACTCATCGATTAGCCGGCCACATACCATGCATGGAGTAAACAAAAGAGAATGTGCTCAAGACAGAAACACTCACCCAAAATGGTAAGGAAATAGAATATCACTTTTGAGTTCCTGCTTTGTAAGAAACTGCCACAGGTCTGCCTCCATGTCGGTGGGGTGATGCTCCAACACATATCCATTAACGATGTGTGGGTCAATGAACCCAACATCATGGATGTTCCTTACTCTGCATTCCTTAATCTTCATTCTGCATGTATAATAGCGGACACAACAATATAGTTAGGACATATATATAGTGCATGCAATATGAACGAGATGGGGTAGAAATAAATCACTTACAGAGCGTAGCAACTGATGATAGATTTGTCGAGCTCGCGCAGATTGAAAAGCTGGAACAATTCACTCAGATGTATTTGTACATAGTAATGTTTGAAGTGATGCTCATATCTAACTTCCGCATAAATATATTCTTTGGCGTTTTTATTTTTTATGTAACCCTTGTACCATTTCAGCAGACCTTTCATTTGTGGAGGTAGATCCTCTTCCTGCGCAGGCTCGACGAGAGGCCCATTCTTCACATATGTAATTACTACCTCCTTCACTGGCGCCTCATCAAGGCCTAACAGTTCACGAAGAGTAATACCTAAGTTGGCCGCTTGTTCTCTGGCACTCGTTATAGTCAATCCATGTGCTGCCGCAGCTGCTATGATATCGGGGTCATCCGGACCGGCGGCTTTCACTATAAGCGGGGCAATCGATTGTTTACTTTGTTCCCCGAGCTGGGCAACTCGTTTCCCGCTTTTTTTACTTTCTAATTCCGTTTTCTCGGCCTCCTCCAAGGCTTTGTTCTCCTGGTTCTCCGCCCGCTCTTTCTTCTCCTTCAACATGAGTGCCTGCCTACGAAGTTCACGTGCATAGTCGTCAGGCAGATTCTTCGCGGCTTGGGACGGTGTGCTCAAAAATGACTTAGCCCACTTCTTTTGCTCATCAGAAAATACTAGCTTGGGCTCGGGCTCTCTTTTCTTCTTGCAGTCCGCCTTCCATTTCTCATGATCAGCAGCCGCGGCCGCGGCAGTTTCCTCGGCACTACGTTCCCAAGGCCTTGTGGGGAGAGGCTTCAGTGATGGCTTCGGTACCTTTGTGGTCTTAGGTACATAAGGGTCTGGGTTAATAATCCAGGACTGCTTCTGCTTCTTTGCCGGAGGTGGATTGGGGGGCGGCGTCTGATCACCCGCCGGACGAGGACTGGGGGGCGGCGTCTGATCACCCGCCGGACGTTGTGGACTAGGGGGCGTCGGCTGACGTGACGGAGGTGTAGGTGAACCACCACCACCACCACCACCGTAGGGGGGTGGACTTGTTGTCTTTGGTGCCTCGCCTGGAAACTTGATAAACTTCTTTTGCCATAGAATGAAATGGCGCTTGACATCTCCAAGTCTTTTCTCCCCTTCAGGTGTAGCAATGTCAATCTCCAGGTCCTCAAACCCTTGGACTATGTCCTCCACCGTGACACGAGCATAGCCATCTTGAATGGGGTTGTTGTGGTGGAGTGCTCCAGGTAAACATGGTCCCGATGGCTACCTTCATGGACATGTTCCCGATAGGATAATACAGATGACATTCTTTCATCTCCTTTATATCGTCCACGGGGTAGCGAGGAGGCTCCGGTGCAGTAATTTCGACCACCAGAGGCTCCGGTGCAGTAATTTCGACCATCAGAGGCTCCGGTGCAGTAATTTCGATCGTCGGTGCATCTGCACCAGCCGATGGGGCCTCCGTGGAAGCCACACTGCTTCTCCGCTGCTGGCTTCTGAGATCCGCTGGATGATCTTCATGCTGCGCCCGAGCTGCATCTCTTTCGGCTACTAGTACACTCACGGTTTTCTTCATCACATCCATTTTCGATGCCAACCGCGCCACAACATCTGCTTCCCGATCCATCTTTCTCTTCCGGCTTCTGTAACCGTACGGGTCATCGTTCTGGGGGAACCCTATTTTCCACGGAATGTGCCCCATGCCTCGTACACGTCCTCCGTGTTCAGGATTCCCGAGGGCTTTTGTCAGCGTGTCGTTCTCTCTGTTGAACTTGATCTTCCCCTCTTGAGCATCCCTCATTGCGTCAATAAGGGCTTGGGTGGGTTTAATTATTTTGCCCCGGTAAACACACTCCCCTGTCTCCGGGTTCAGCGTTCCCCCATGCCCGTACCACCAG
>NC_041392.1:689482446-689483181 GCF_002162155.2 Triticum dicoccoides | reverse complement strand
CTCTCTGTAGAGAGGCGCGCGCGTGCGCGCGCGACAGCGAGGCCGGCCGGCGGCGTTGAGGGCGGGCGAGAGGCGGCGCGGTGGGCGAGGGAGGCCGGCGGGCGGCGTACGAGGGCGAGAGGGGGCGGCGGGCGCCGTACGTGGGCGAGAGGGGGCGGCGGGCGACGGCGGGCGGCGTCGAGGGCGAGGGCGACGGCGGGCGGCGTCGAGGGCGAGGGCGACGGCGGGCGGCGTCGAGGGCGAGGGCGACGGCGGCAAGCCTTCGGCGCGGTGTTGAATCGGAGAAGACGAGAAAGGGTTCGGGCCCTTGTATTTATAGCCCCCCCTTTAGTCGCGGTTGGGGAGGCGACCCGCGACTAAAGCTAACCTTTAGTCGCGGTTGGGGAGGCGACCCGCGACTAAAGGGTAACCTTTAGTCGCGGTTGGCCAGACCAACCGCGACTAAATGGGTTTTTGGCGGGTTTTTGCGTTCCCGCGCGCAACGACCTTTAGTCGCGGTTGGGCAGGCCAACCGCGACTAAAGGTATTTTTCAAAATATTTTTTCTTTTTCAAAATCTTAAAAATACAAATAATATATCAAAAAATTCAGAAAAATAAAACTAATTCAATTCAATATGTTAAAAACACAAATATTATATCAAAAAATTCAGAAAAATAAAACTAATTCAATTCAAAATTCTAAAAATACAAATAATATATCAAAAAATGAAGAAAAATAAAACTAATTCAATTCA
>NC_041392.1:689432614-689482292 GCF_002162155.2 Triticum dicoccoides | reverse complement strand
TAATTCAATTCAATATGTTAAAAATACAAATAATATATCAAAAAATTCAGAAAAATAGAACTAATTCAATTCAATATGTTAAAAACACAAATATTATATCAAAAAATTCAGAAAAATAAAACTAATTCAATTCAAAATTCTAAAAATACAAATAATATATCAAAAAATTAAGAAAAATAAAACTAATTCAATTCAAAATAATATACCAGAGGCCGGCCGTCGGCTATGGTGGTACGGCCGGACTCTGCAGAGCGTCATGGACTACATCACGGCCGGCGATATCCCCCGCCTGCGCTACCCTCAGTTCGAGCCACGAGCGCCGCCCGACGACAGCGACGACAGCAGCGACGACGATGGCGGCAACTTAGAAGGCGACGACTACCAGTACAACGGTGGCGGCTATGAAGACTACGAGTATGCATATTATACGCCTAGGCAGGAGTATGACTAAATCACTCCAAATTTCATGTATCATCAGTGGTATCTCGAATCATTCGAAAATGGACACCAAACACATCACGGGTAATATAATTCACATGATCCATTCAACAAAGTTTGGTACAATAAATTATTACACATCATTTCTTCTCTTGTGTCCCTGCTTGCTGACGATTATGCCGTATCCATGGAGCATCCTCATCATTTAACCTAATGCTTGGGTCGGTGTTCACTTTGAAGGGCGGAATTTCAGCAAACATATTATAATCTTTTGACATGTCTGTCTTGTCCTCCACTCCCACGATGTTTCTTTTCCCTGAAAGAACAATGTGGCGCTTTGGATCATCGCATGATGTACTGATCGTTTTCTTATCTTTCCGTTTCCTCGGTTTGCTACTCATATCCTTCACATAGAAAACCTGAGCGACATCTTTCGCTAGGACGAATGGTTCGTCAAGGTAACCAAGATTGTTGAAATCCACCATTGTCATTCCGTATTGCTGGTCCACCTTTACCCCACCTCCTGTTAGCTTGAACCATTTGCACCGGAACAAAGGGACCTTAAAGGAGGGTCCATAGTCAAGTTCCCATATCTCCTCTATGTAACCATAATATGTGACCTTTTGCCCATTCTCGGTTGCTGCATCAAAGCGGACACCACTGTTTTGGTTGGTGCTCTTTTTATCTTGGGCGATCGTGTAAAATGTATTCCCATTTATCTCGTACCCTTGGAAAGTCGTTATAGTCGAAGATGGTGTCTTGGCCAACATGTACAGCTGATCTACAACATCATTGTCGTTCATTAAATGTTTTCTCAACCAACTGCCGAAAGTCTCCATGTGGGCCTTCCTAATCCAGGATTCAGGCTTCCCCGGGTTGTCCGAGCGTAAAATATTCTTGTGTTTCTCAAAGTACGGAGCCACCAAGCTGGAATTGGTCAGTACAGTGTGGTGTGCTTCAGTCAGAGAATGGCCGTCCATACATATCGTTGATTTCCTTCCGATCGTGCCTTTTCCACTTAGTCTCCCCTCGTGCCGCGATCGAGGAAGACCAATCGGCTTAAGGTCAGGAAAAAAGTCAACACAAAACTCAATTACCTCCTCATTTCCATAGCCCTTGGCGATGCTTCCTTCTGGCCTAGCATGGTTACGAACATATTTCTTTAATACTCCCATGAACCTCTCGAAGGGGAACATATTGTGTAGAAATACAGGACCGAGAATGAAAATCTCTTCGACTACGTGAACCAAGAGGTCGTCATAATATTGAAGAAGGATGGCGGGAACACCAACTCGAAACTGACAAGACATTGGATCACATCGTTCTGTAACCGTGGTAGATCTTCTGGATTGATTACCTCCTGAGAGATTGCATTGAGGAATGCACATAGCTTCACAATGGCTACTCGAACATTTTCCGGCAGGAGCCCCCTCAAAGCAATCGGAAGCAATTGCGTCATAATCACGTGGCAGTCGTGAGACTTCAGATTTTGGAACTTTTTCTCCGCCATGTTTATTATTCCCTTTATATTGGACGAGAATCTAGACGGGACCTTCATACTGCTCAGGCATTCAAAAAATATGACCTTCTCTTCTTTGGTCAGAGCGTAGCTGGCACGACCTTGAAACCATTCCGGATGCCGGTCATCAGGGTCTTTCAAACGTTGCTGGTCCTGCCGTGCTTCCTTTGTATCATTTGTCTTCCCATACACGCCCAAGAAGCTTAGGAGGTTCACGCAAAGATTCTTCATAATGTGCATCACATCGATTGCAGAGCGGACTTCTAGGACTTTCCAATATTCTAGCTCCCAGAATATAGATTTCTTCTTCCACATGGCTGCGTGCCCGTCAGCTCCCTTCGGAACTGATTGTCCGCCAGGACCCTTTCCAAAGATGACTTTCAAATCCTTGACCATATCAAATACCTCAGCACCAGTGCGTTCCGCAGGCTTCGGCCGGTGATCTGCCTTGCCGTTGTAATGCTTGCCTTTCTTTCTTACTGGATGAATTTTCGGAAGAAATCGACGATGCCCAAGGTACACGCTCTTCTTACAATTTGGCAAATGTACACTTTCATTCTCATGTAAGCAGTGCGTGCATGCATTGTATCCCTTATTTGACAGTCCCGAAAGGTTACTAAGAGCAGGCCAATCGTTGATGGTTACGAAAAGCAACGCTCGTAGGTTAAATTCCTCTTTTTTGTGCTCATCCCACACACGGACACCAGGTCTGCCCCACAGCTGTAAAAGTTCATCAACTAATGGCCTTAGGTACACATCGATGTCGTTGCCGGGTTGCTTCGGACCTTGGATGAGCACTGGCATCATAATGAACTTCCGCTTCATGCACAACCAAGGAGGAAGGTTGTAGATGCATAGAGTCACGGGCCAGGTGCTATGGCTGGAGCTCTGCTCGCCAAAAGGATTCATGCCATCTGTACTTAGACCAAATCTTATGTTCCTTGCGTCAGCTGCAAAATCTTTGAACTCTCTGTCGATCTTTCTCCATTGCGTTCCATCTGCGGTGTGTCTCAACTCCCCGTCCGACTTACGGTCCTCTTTGTGCCATCGCAACAACTTGGCATGCTCTTTGTTCCTGAACAGACGTTTCAACCGTGGTATTATAGGAGCATACCACATCACCTTGGCGGAAACCCTCTTCCTGGGTTTCTCGCCCTCAACATCGTCACCAGGGTCATCGCCTCTGATCTTATAACGCAATGCAGTGCATACCGGGCATTCATTCAAATTCTCGTATTCACCGCGGTAGAGGATGCAGTCGTTGATGCATGCATGTATCTTCAGAACCTCTAAACCTAGAGGGCAGACAACCTTCTTTGCTTCGTACGTACTGGCGGGCAACTCGTTATTCTTTGGAAACATATTCTTCAACATTTTCAGCAAGTTTTCAAATGCCGAGTCAACTACACCTGCTTGTGCCTTCCATTTCAGCAAATCCAGTGTGCAGCCCAGCTTTTTCAGACCATCATCGCATCCGGGGTACAACGACTTTCTGTGATCCTCTAACATGCGATCCAAATTCTCCCTCTCCTTTTCAGTTTCGCAGCGTCTCCGTGCATCAGCAATGGTCCGACCAAGATCATCAATGGTCTCATCACGTGCCTCTTCTTCACCTTCACCTTCCCCTTCACCTTCCCCTTCACCTTCAGCATCCTCCATGAAAGTATCACCGAAATGAGCAAGATAGCTTTCATCGATGAAATCATCCCCTTCTTCATCTTCTTCCATTATAACCCCTCTTTCTCCATGCTTGGTCCAACAATTATAGCTTGGCATGAAACCGTGCCGAAGCAGGTGCAGGTGAACTTCTCTTGAGGAAGAGTAACCCTTCTGATTCTTACAGTCAACACATGGACAGATAACAAAACCCTTCTGCTTGTTCGCATTAGGCACTACGAGGAAATCTTTCAAACCCGTAGTGAACTCGCGGGAGAGTCGGTTACCGTACATCCATTGCCGATTCATCTGCATTATTATAATATAAAATATATAATTAACCATCATGCATTTGTTAAACTAACTAGCTATAAACAATAGAAATTAAACAATGAACAACACCATGCATATTTTATCAATGACACACATGCATGAAAGGTTCAAGTTGCTAACCGCGATCGAGGAGGAAAAAATAAATGAGGAACCTCAAGTGTGGCTCCAACACTTCATATCATGTTTGTTTCACCCTCTTGGGGCATTTCATCAAACACCTTGTGTGCATAAGAGGAACCAAAAGCAAACCTACACCCCCTTGTGAAGCTTGTGAAGAGAAGTGGCACCAAATGGCTAAGTGAGCGTGCTGAACTGGTATATATAGGGGAGGAGCTTTAGTCGCGGTTGGCCTGGCCAACCGCGACTAAAGGCCTTTGGGCACCTTTAGTCGCGGTTGGCCTGGCCAACCGCGACTAAAGCCCATCACGTGCACCAGCTGGCCACCGAGCGCCCTGGGCCTAGGCCTTTGGTCGCGGTTCGTCTGTCGAACCGCGACTAAAGACTTCATTAGTCGCGGTTCCTACAGTTTCGCGACTAATGGGGCTGGACGGAAGCCTCTTTTTCTACCAGTGTCATATATCAAAATCAATCATGAGCCATACGTTTGTATACCCATGATCGGTTTCCCAGTTCTTCTTTTCAGCCATATACAAAGTGTCCTTAAGCTCGCCTAAGCTGATATCATGCAACCGGACGTCCACATTTGGTGGGCCTTTGATGTTATTCTTCCACTCCTCGCTCTCGAGGTCAAAGCAGAGTACATAGTCCATGCCCTGTCGCTTCGTATTTGCCAACAAATACAACACACCATTGACCGTTGCAGCATAGTTTTCAAAGGTATCGTATTTGTAATGCAATGGGTGTGATTTCCTCCGTCTCCACCCGGCACCACCCCCTATCGTGTAAACCTCAAAATAACATCCCATGGTGTGGTCTTGAAAGCGCACAATCTTATGCGCATCTGACGGGACAGCACGACCGAAGCCCCAAGCTTTATTGTGTTCTAAGCGGGTGACAACCGCCTCCATGGTGCCAAGGTCGATCAACCCGGCAAAAACAGCGGTACCCGGGTAGCTATCCAGATAGCCAGTGACACATAGAATACCATCGGGGCTCGTGGACACCGGACTCCAACACCCACGCATGTCGCTAATCAACCTTACGACGTTGCCATCCATATCGATCAGCCGCAGGCCCTCGCAGGGATTGGAGTACACCACGAGGAATGGCTCGGCGCGGGACTTGTGTGCGGCGATGAAGGCGGGGGAGGTGACGAGGGCACGCCACTCCTTGGACACGCACCGGAACCGGCGCACGGACCTCTCAGGGATCCTGGACAGGATATCGGACACGAGCTCGTTCGGCAGGTAGACCGGCGACCGCGTGTCGGCCAACAGTGCCCGGAACAGCGCATGCACCCGGTGAAGTAGACCGCGCAGCGAGAACGCCTTGATCCCCATATGGTTTGGCTTCGTTTCCGGCGGCCGGCCACGTTGGGTCCTCTTGCACCCTCGGATTTGTCCAGAGATTTCTGAAGGCCGGCCTTGCCCTATGTCCTTTTGTTCGTTGCAAAAAATACTTAGGGCGAGATGACCGGACATGATGTCGATCGGTTGTGCGTTTATATGCCGTGTGGGAAACAATCTCGAGGTGATTCACTTGGCATATATAGAGATTGTATGCCGCAGCAGCAACTAAAATCAAGGGCAGTAAACCCTTGCATTGTACGTACGGATAAGAATCAGCTAGAGTTGGTTCATACAAATACGAGTTGGAGTTTGTTCTGGACACGAATATGAATAATACGCCTGCAAAGATGATAACATTTGAGTTTTTTCTAGTACTACTTTTATTTTATTTTGGGTCCCGATAACGCTCATACGTGTGGACGTTAGGGGGTCTGGCCACACATTTCGTGTATATCTAAGAGAATCAGTCCACACGTCTATGCGTGGGCAAAACAAGTAATGCCCCCACGGCTGGTCTTTTGCCTCGCGGTCCCTCCCACATACCTACGTGTGGGTAAAATTGATAACGTCCACATGCTCCACGTGACAGTCACCAACGCGTCCCGGCAGTTGCCATGGTCGGGACCCTCTTTCATGTTCATTTAACTACAATTGCCATATTGGTGAACTGCAGTTGCCATGTCTGACAACTACAATTGTCATGGTTGCTTAACTGTAATTGCCATCTCAGGTCAAGTGCCAGATGCCATTTTTGGACAACTGCAGTTGTTGCCACGTATGGTCTGTTCCACTACAGTTGCCATGATTTGAAACCTTTAGGAGTTGCCACCTACTAACACTAGACAATTGCCATGTAGCACTACAAAAAGACATGGCAAAATAACATGTTTGGGTAAAAAGAGAGTTGCCATCTGCTTACAAGCACATTAGAGCAGTTGCCATATACCCTGCAAAACACATGGCAACTGATAACTTTGGGTGTCGGGAAGAAGACGGGCGTGTGGGCGAACTGATAAACACCCACAGACCAGCCCTTATGCGTGCGTGAAAACTGGCGTGTGGGCGAAGTGCTAAACGCCAACACAACAGCCCCTCCACACGGTGAAACAGACGTGTGAGCGATCGGATAAATGCCCACACACCAGCCCAGTTCTACGTGGTATAAAAAATCTGACAAAACATGCCAAGATTCGTGCAAACACAAACAAACGTTGATTCATGCGTGTCTGCGAGATACAAACGCCCACACATATGGGTGTTATATTTTCCCTTTATTTTAGGCTAGTACTACTTTTTTAGAACTGGCTAGTACTACTTTTATTGAAACAAAACCTGAACCCAGGGGAACCCACCTCGTGGTTTGGGTTGCTTCGAAAGTGTCCGCAAAGAACAATTTCTCGGTTTTAGTGTGTTCGTCGGCTGCATTCCCACGTTCGCTAGCTCATTTTCTTCGTTTTTTCTGTTTTATTTATTTTTTCTTTGTGTTTTCTTCGGTTTTCTTTGGGTCTAATATAATCTGTTTTTCGTCGATTTTTTTTTTCATTTTCCTTTTTCTCCGGGTTTCTTTGATTTCATTGAATTTTATTAGTTTTCCTAATTTTTTCGTTTTCTTCTTTTCTTTGTTTCTTTCTTGTTTTTATATATTTTTGTTTGGTTTAAACACATGTCTACTTTTTTCACACACAATGTGTCGTGGAATTGTCACGGCAGATGTCCTAGCAGAAAGACTTAGTCGTAGGGCCATCGCAACTAGGAAGCTTAAAGGGGTTAATTGGGACAAAGGACACGAGATGTTTTATACTAGTTCAGCCCCTTACGATGAAGGTAAAAGCCTACGTCTAGTTGTGTTGATATTGCTGGGGTTTCGATCACCAAGAGGCTAGTTCGCCGGCTTGGTTCTCGATCTCTTGTTTTTCGTCCTAGGCCGCCACTGGGTCGTCCCCTTATATACACGGGTTGACGCCTGGTGGCCTACAGAGTCCCGGCCGGCTCATAAATCGTGTCTGGCTTGGTGACTTCTTTTACATTCCTTTCCTTACAAGTCTTTCCTTACATACGGCGGTTTACAACATTGGGCCTTAAGCCGCCACTAGGCCTTTAGGCATTCTACAAGATTTAATAACCTATCGCTTTGAATGCCTATTGGGCTTCCTTTGCGATCCGCCATTGGGACTAACCCGGCCCCTCCTGGGCGGGTCATAACTGATAGCTATATCCCCAACATTAGGCCCAGGTTGATTTGAACTTTGTTCTTGTCAATCTTCAATACTTAGAAAAAATCCATCTATTACTGTTTTTGCGAAAGCCTTGTAACCCGCCATGACGTCACCTCTGGATTTTTCGGGAACCTGCCATCATGTTATCTTTTTAACGGATCTTTATCTTTAATGCATTCCCAAAAATCGAGGCGCCTGGGTAGCTGGATAATCATGTTTTGGTCTCCTCATTTTTCGCGCCCACTTATCAGCCTTCTCCTTATAAATAGGCACGACTGGCCTCTCTTCATTCTCCCGCTTTTCCATCGTCTTCCTCCTCTCCCGCAACCCTTCTGTCGCTCGAGCTCTGCCGCCACCGCAGCGCTCATCGTCGTCCTCAAGCTCGGCCGCTGCATCACCCTGAACTGTCCAGAGAAACGGTGACGACCCTCCGCAACAGATCCGCATCCATAAGTTCTTGCCTTCTCAAACTTTTAGATCTACATTAGGGTTTGCGAGTTCATCGGTGTTCTTTGCTGTTCATCATGAATCTTTCTGGTAGTTCTTCCTCCACAGCCTCTCTTGATCAAAAAGGAACACATAGCTCGTACGGTAGTGGTTTTATACCTATTTTAGATGTTAGTAGATCCCTTTCCTTTGCACAGATACCTTCTTAGAGCCGATGAATTCATCTGGGCTACATTTTTAGGTCTAGGAAGTTTTTCATTTTCAACGGCCATTTGATCCATAATAATATCCAGAAGTTAAGAAACCTGTTTGTCTCCATACTTAACCAACTCTGCCACTGGTATTTCTCAAATGTCTGTAGTCATGGAGGCTTACTGTGCCGACTTATTTTTCCTTATATGACATTAGCCCTTAATTAAGCCGCCATTACTCCCCTGTATCATCATCATTTACTTTCACCATATTTATTGAATTGAACCGGCATGTTACCTTCCTTTCAGTACGTTTTTGAACACCATGTCGTCCAAAGCGCCGACTGTCTGCAATTGGGTTCCCTCAACCGTAACTGAGGAAAATTTGAAGGAGTTCTTCTCCATAGGATTTTTGCCAGGAAAAATGTCATGTCTTACCGTGCACCTGATCCGGACGAAGAACGGCCCAATCCAAGAGATGGTGAAGTCATTGTCTTTACCGACCACATGAATCGTGGCTTTTCACCGCCCGGCTCAAAGTTCTTCAGAGATGTCCTCCATTTTTTCAAACTCCACCCTCAAGATAATGGGCCCAATTCTATATCCAATATCTGCAGCTTCCAAGTGCTCTGTGAGGTGTACCTTCAGGAAGAACCGACCGTGGAACTCTTTAGAGAGTATTTTTATCTGAACCGGCAGAACGAGTGCACCAATGGCCTTAGCTTGGATCTTGGAGGCATCTCAATTCAACGTCGGCAGGGCGCTGTCTTCCCCCTCATAGTCTTGCCAAGTCATCCAAAAGACTAGAATCAGACTTGGTTCTATTGTCAAGACACTTCACCAGCAAACGAGAAGCCACTGCCGGGTTATCGCGCCGAGCGTCTTGATTGCAAATTCGTGCTCCCTGACAAGCTTACTGCTGCCGAACACAAGAAACTGATCCCATCAATCAAAAGGATTAATGCCTTATTAGGGAACGACTTAACCGGAGTTGACTTGACCCGCTGCTGGATCTCATGGCGGGTTATGCATCTAAGCCGCCGCTCAAAACTGATGTGTGAATGTGGTGGAGGCCCAAATGATTGTCTTCGTCACAGCTCCGTCCAATTACCCGAAGAGGATATTGTTGCAATGTCAACCCTTCTGGTAAACGGCAAATACGAAGACTGCAGTAAAGTCGGGTTAAACCCCTTCTGCAAACTTAACCCGGTGCCAGAGGTAAAGAACCTCTGATCTCCTTTCTATTTTCCCAGCTGTCTTAAGTACTTGCTTGATCTTTCATCTTTGTTTATTCATCTACATGCCAGATCTGATTTATGGAAAGCTAAGTACGACCATGAAGCCGCCAAGAAGGCTAAAGCCGCTGCTATTAATACCAAGAAAACGACCCAGTGGTCCAAGAAGAAGAAAAGTACCGCTGAGGATATGATGAAGCTTGATGATACTTCTGAGTCGGAGGTAGCCCTTGACTCCCTTGGCCAACTTTTTTATAATCTTATTAACACTGATTATTGCCAGGACGACACGGCGGCCAGTTAGGCCGTGGAAGAAGAGGTAACTATTTCCTCCGACTCAGCCCACTTGCCAAGACAGAAACTTCGAGTCGTAACCCGGAAAGTAAGGTTTTCACACCCTTTGGCTTATCTAGATCCTCATTTTCTTTTGAAAAAACAGCAACATGAGAGCCGCTGTCAGACCCGGAATGATGATGAACCGCCTGCTGTTCTTCAACAGACTCCTCAAAAAACGCCAGAATGAGGTTTATTTCTTTGTCTTTGACTTTCTGTTAATGGATCTTCTCCCTTTCATTACTTACTTTGTTTTATCTTTGCAGGAGGTGTCTCGCTCTTCTGGTGACTCATCTCAGACCCAATTTCCGGCCTTCAAGACTGCCCCTGGGTAAGGAAAAATCCTCTTTCCTCCGTGTTTTTCAAACTGTCTCTTTATACTAACAATCCCATAATATTTCTCTTAGTGGTCAAGCTAAGTCTAAGAAGGCCAAGGTAACTAAGCCGGTGGAAGACCCCCCAGTCTTTGCACCTGAACCGGCAAGGCCACCTTCTCCTCCATTAACTGAAGCTCCAGAAGACCCGCCTGTCAACGCTGAAGTAAATCCTCCTGAGCCGTCAGTTGACGATACCACTGTGAATCCTTCTGTAACTGGACCATCCAGCTCGGCCAACCCGCCATCACCGTCTGTGCAAGACGTTCTGATCACCGGGAGCCGCTTTGTTGAGCCGGGGAATCCCACCGTGTTGGCTCGTCACACGCCGAAACAAGAGGCGTTGGAGAAACAGAAAGTGCGTTTTGATATTTCACATTATGACCATCTGAATGCCAATGACATATTATCCGGTTATCTCAGCCATGTGCACTCCAGCCGCGACTCAGAGATCGAAATGATCAAGCAGTTGCAGCGGAAATACAAGGTATGTTCTTCCGGCTTGCTTATATTCTGCCAGTCCCCAAGTCTTCAGATTATGCGAGAACCGGAATGATCTGTAGACTTGATGATATAGGCTAAGACTTTTACCTTTTAGATTTTTCTGGAGTTTAATAAAATAGACAAAGCTTCACCTGTAGTCCCCAAGGGCCGGTTCATTTGACCATAAATGAGCCGGTACTTTGAATTTTCATAATTGTCTTGTACCGTATCCAAAAAACATTGTAATTCGGCTTAACCTTGAGAAACTTGCTGAATAGCATACATTAGCCCCCAAGTGCCAAGTGCTATTACTTTGTAAAGTACTTGGGACTTAAAGTATGTTTTAGAGTCATAAGAAATTGTTTTGGCATACATTAGCCCCCAAGTGTCAAGTGGTTTTGCAGTGCAAAGTACTTGAGACTTGAATCTTGACTTTTGAACCTTAATTGAAATCTTGACTCATCTGGGTATGTTTTGCAGAATGCCTTATCTGAACTGATCTCGCAATTAACTGATGCGAAGACCCGGCTGGCGGATCAGGAGGCAGAAATCAAGTCTACTGACTCCAAACTGCAAGTAAGTCTCTCTAAGACAGAAAAAATAAAAACCAGCTTTACTGCCAAGAAGAAAACCTGGGCTAAAGGAAAAACGTTTCTGACACAATGTGCCGAGAAGGCTGAAGCAGCCCTTGAAGAGGTTACGACGGAGCTGGCCGGTTTAAAGGACCGGGTGTCTCAAATGGTGTCCACAATCTTTGGTAAGCCATCTGTACTGACCTTTTTACCTTCTTTTGACCCGGACTACAGATCGCTAGCTGACCCTTCGTGTTCAAAACATGTGTAGGCCCTCGGAGCAAGAATCTGAGTCAAGACAACGTGACTAAGCTGAAGGCGGTCTATACCTTAGTAGAGTAGTTGTACATTGGCGCACAACGAGCACTCGCCGCTATCTCTCCTGCCAATCAAGGACCCAACCGGCTCAACGATGTTTTAAAGAAGCTGTCAATCTTACCCAGGTTCCAAGAAGTCAAGCGCTCCTGTGCCAGAGCCGGAGCTTTGACTGCCCTGAGCCACTCCAAGGCTTGGGTGCCAGATCTAGACCCGGCGGACGTAGCCAGAGGGTATCCGACCATGAAAGAAGACGGATATCCATTTGAACAAGATGACTTCATGGCTTGCGCGCGGGGAGTTTGACCTCAGGCGACCATTCTTGGAGATGAAACCAATATCGACAAGTATCAGTCGGGTTTTGATGTGGAGAATAAGAAGATGGCGACTCCCTCCTACAAGGTGACCGACCTTATCCCGCCGGTTCGTCAGCATACATTTGCTCTGCATGTTGACCCAGCCGACTTGATTGACGAAGAAGCAGAATTTATCGCTGTGAACGGTTTTGACTGGTCAAAACCCAGCTTCCAATCAATAGAAGGCGGTGACCCGGCGAGGGAGGAGTGAAGACCATCTTCATGGGCTGTTAAAAGCCTTGTGATAGATTAGCTGTGAAAACACTGCATATGTTGCCTATGCCCTCGCGCATAAAACAATGTGTGTGATTTACTGATGTCAATACATGCATCATATTTATGGTTGTCCCTGCAATGCTTCAGCTCTGTTTCTGTAGATAAAAGGGAAAAAACTGGCTTGGCGGCTTAGTACCGAACGGATCAGAACACCCGGTTTATAGCCAATATTTTTATCATAGTAAAACACAGAACCAGTCGTAAAAAGAAAACAAGGCTGAAGTAAACTTTGATTAATACAGAAGGAAATTGTTCTTTAAACAATAGCCATACCTGTACCTTTTATCTCTGGACCACCGGTTTAAATGACCCGGGTGATGAAGTTGATAATCCAGTCTTTTTTGAGAAGTCAATGCTTCTGAATACTTAATGATTATCATGCCCTGGCGGCTTGTTGTCAAATAGTTCAGTGATATGTCTCCAACGTATCTATAATATTTTGATTGCTCCATGCTATATTATCTACTGTTTTGGACATTATTGGGCTTTATTTTCCACTTTTATATTATTTTTTGGACTAACCTATTAACCTGAGGCCCAACCCAGAATTGATGTTTTTGGCCTGTTTTAGGGTTTCGAAGAAAAGGAATATCAAACAGAGTCCAAAAGGAATGAAACCTTCGGGAACGTGATTTTCTCATCAGATAAGACCCAGGAGACTTGGACCCTCCGTCAAGAAAGCCACGAGGCGGTCACAAGGGTGGAGGGCGTGCCCCCCTAGGGCGCGCCCCCTGCCTCGTGGGCCCCTCGAAGCTCCATCGACATACTTCTTCCTCCTATATATATATATATCCACGTACCCCCAAATGATCAGAACAGGAGCCAAAAACCTAATTCCACCGTCGTAACTTTCTGTATCCACGAGATCCCATCTTGGGGCCTGTTCCGGATCTCCGTCGGAGGGGGCATCGATCATGGAGGGCTTCTACATCATCATCCAAGCCCCTCCGATGAAGTGTGAGTAGTTTACTTCAGACCTACGGGTCCATAGTTAGTAGCTAGTTGGCTTCTTCTCTCTTTTTGGATCTCAATACAATGTTCTCCCCCTCTCTCGTGGAGATCTATTCGATGTAATCTTCTTTTGCGGTGTGTTTGTTGAGACCGATGAATTGTGGGTTTATGATCAAGTCTATTTATGAATAATATTTGAATCTTCTCTGAATTCTTTTATGTATGATTGGTTATCTTTGCAAGTCTCTTTGAATTATCAGTTTGGTTTGGCCTACTAGATTGGTTTTTCTTGCCATGGGAGAATGATACTTCTCCGTCGTATCTACTCTTCCAAACACTTTTGCCCTTGTTTTGGACTCTAACTTGTATGATTTGAATGGAACTAACCCGGACTGACGCTGTTTTCAGCAGAATTGCTATGGTGTTGTTTTATGTGCAGAAAACAAATATTCTCGGAATGACCTGAAACTCCACGGAACATCTTAGAAAAACCAATAAAAAATCCTCGCCAAAGATGAAGACCAGGGGGCCCACACCCTTCTCACGAGGGTGGGGGGCGCCCCCCCTAGGGCGCGCTCCCTACCTCATGGGCCCCCTGGAAACCCTCCGACGCCAACTCCAACTCTATATATTTGCTTTCGGAGAGAAAAAATCAAAGAGAAGAAATCATCGCGTTTTATGATACGGAGCCGCCGCCAAGCCCTAAGACCTCTCGGGAGGGCTGATGTGGAGTCCATTCGGGGCTCCGGAGAGGGGGATTCGTCGCCGTCATCATCATCAACCATCCTCCATCACCAATTTCATGATGCTCACCGCCGTGCGTGAGTAATTGCATCGTGGGCTTGCTGGACGGTGATGGGTTGGATGAGATTTATCATTTAATCGAGTTAGTTTTGTTAGGGTTTGATCCCTAGTATCCATTATGTTCTGAGATTGATGTTGCTATGACTTTGCTATGCTTAATGCTTGTCACTAGGGCCCGAGTGCCATGATTTCAGATCTGAACCTATTATGTTTTCATGAATATATGTGAGTTCTTGATCCTATCTTGCAAGTCTATAGTCACCTACTATGTGTTATGTGAAGGAAATATGCCCTAGAGGCAATAATAAAGTTATTATTTATTTCCTTATATCATGATAAATGTTTATTATTCATGCTAGAATTGTATTATCCGGAAACATAATACTTGTGTGAATACATAGACAAACTAAACGTCACTAGTGTGCCTCTACTTGACTAGCACGTTAATCAAAGATGGTTATGTTTCCTAACCATAGACATGTGTTGTCATTTGATTAACGGGATCACATCATTAGGAGAATGATGAGACTGACATGACCCATTCCATTAGCTTAGCACCCGATCGTTTAGTATGTTGCTATTGCTTTCTTCATGACTTATACATGTTCCTATGACTATGAGATTATGCAACTCCCGTTTGCCGGAGGAACACCTTGTGTGCTACCAAACGTCACAACGTAACTGGGTGATTATAAAGGAGCTCTACAGGTGTCTCCAAAGGTACATGTTGGGTTGGCGTATTTCGAGATTAGGATTTGTCACTCCGATTGTCGGAGAGGTATCTCCGGGCCCTCTCAGTAATGCACATCACATAAGCCTTGCAAGCATTGCAACTAATGAGTTAGTTGCAAGATGATGTATTACAGAACGAGTAAAGAGACTTGCCGGTAACGAGATTGAACTAGGTATTAAGATACCGACGATCGAATCTTGGGCAAGTAACATACCGATGACAAAGGGAACAAAGTATGTTGTTATGCGGTCTGACCGATAAAACATCTTCGTAGAATATGTGGGAACCAATATGAGCATCCAGGTTCTGCTATTGGTTATTGACCGGAGACATGTCTCGGTCATGTCTACATTGTTCTCGAACCCGTAGGGTCTGCATGCTTAACTTACAATGACAGTTTCATTATGAGTTTATATATTTTGATGTACCGAAGTTTGTTCGGAGTCCCGGATGTGATCACGGACATGACGAGGAGTCTCGAAATGGTCGAGACATAAAGATTGATATATTGGACGGCTATATTCGGACACCGAAAGTGTTCCGGGTTATTTCGGAGAAAACTGGAGTGCCGGAGGGTTACCGGAACCCCCCCAGGAGAAGTAATGGGCTTTATGGGCCCTAGTGGAGAGAGAGAGGGCGGCCAGGGTGGGCCGCGCGCCCCCTCCCCCTCTGGTCCCAATTGGACTAGGAGAAGGGGGGCGGCGCCCCCGTTTCCTTCTCCCTCTCCCCCTTATTATCCCCTCCTAGTAGGAGTAGGAAAGAGGGGAGTCCTACTCCTACTAGGAGGAGGACTCCTCCTCCTTGGCGCGCCCCAAGGGCCGGCCGGCCTCCCCCTTGCTCCTTTATATACGGGGCAGGGGGGCACCTCTAGACACACAAGTTGATCTTCAAAGATCGTTCTCTTAGCCGTGTGCGGTGCCCCCTCCACCATAGTCCTCGATAGTATTGTAGTGGTGCTTAGGCGAAGACCTGCGACAGTAGAACATCAAGATCATCACCACGCCGTCGTGCTGACAGAACTCTTCCCCGACACTTTGCTGGATCGGAGTCCGGGGATCGTCATCGAGCTGAACGTGTGCTAGAACTCGGAGGTGCCGTAGTTTCGGTTCTTGATCGGTCGGGCCGCGAAGACGTACGACTACATCAACCGCGTTGTCATAACGCTTCCGTTGTCGGTCTACAAGGGTATGTAGACTACACTCTCCCCTCTCGTTGCTATGCATCACCATGATCTTGCGTGTGCGTAGGAATTTTTTTGAAATTACTACGTTCCCCAACAGTGGCATCCGAGCCTAGGTTTTATGCGTTGATGTAATATGCATGAGTAGAACACAAGTGAGTTGTGGGCGATATAAGTCATACTGCTTACCAGCATGTCACACTTTGGTTCGGCGGTATTGTTGGATGAAGCGGCCTGGACCGCCATTACGCGTACGCTTACGCGAGACTGGTTTTACCGCCGTGCTATGCACACAGGTGACTAGCGGGTGTCAGTTTCTCCAACTTTAGTTGAACCGAGTGTGGCTACGCCTGGTCCTTAAGAACGTTAAAACATCACTAACTTGACAAACTATCGTTGTGGTTTTGATGCATAGGTAAGAACGGTTCTTGCTCAGCCCGTAGCAGCCACGTAAAACTTGCAACAACAAAGTAGAGGACGTCTAACTTGTTTTTGCAGGGCATGTTGTGATGTGATATGGTCAAGACGTGATGAGATATAAGTTGTTGTATAAGATGATCATGTTTTGTTGAAGTTATCAGCAACTGGCAGAAGCCTTATGGTTGTCTCTTTATTGCATAAGATGCAAGCGCCAAATAATTACTTTACTTTATCGCTATGCGATAGCAAAAGTTGCACGAGTAGTAGTTGGCGAGACGACCATGTGACGACACATTGATATAGATCAAGATGATGGAGATCATGGTGTCATGCCGGTGACGATGGAAATCATGACGATACTTTGGAGACGGAGATCAAAGGCACAAGATGATGATGGTCATATCATGTCACATATTTTGATTGCATGTGATGTTTATCTTTTATACATCTTATTTTGCTTAGTTCAACGGTAGCATTTTAAGATGATCTCTCACTAATTATCAAGAAGTGTTCTCCTTGAGTATGCACCGTTGCGAAAGTTCTTCGTGCTGAGACACCACGTGATGATCGGGTGTGATAGGCTCTACGTTCAAATACAACGGGTGCAAAACAGTTGCACACGCGGAATACTCAGGTTAAACTTGATGAGCCAAGCATATACAGATATGGCCTCGGAACACGGAGACTGAAAGGTTGAGCGTGAATCATATAGTAGATATGATCAACATAGTGATGTTCACCATTGAAACTACTCCATCTCACGTGATGATCGGACATGGTTTAGTTGATATGGATCACATGATCACTTAGAAGATTAGAGGGATGTCTGTCTAAGTGGGAGTTCTTAAGTAATATGATTATTTGAACTTTAATTTATCATGAACTTAGTCCTGGTAGTATTAGCATATCTATGTTGTAGATAAATAGCTCACGTTTAGCTCCCCTGTTTTATTTTTGATATGTTCCTAGAGAAAACTAAATTGAAAGATGTTAGTAGCAATGATGCGGATTGGATCCGTGATCTGAGGTTTATCCTCATTGCTGCACAGAAGAATTATGTCTTTGATGCACCACTAGGTGACAAACCTATTGCAGGAGCAGATGCAGATGTTATGAACATTTGGCTAGCTCAATATGATGACTACTTGATAGTTTAGTGCACCATGCTTAAACGGCTAAGAATCGGGACTTCAAAGATGTTTTGAACGTCATGGACCATATGAGATGTTCCAGGAGTTGAAGTTAATATTTCAAGCAAATACCCAAGTTGAGAGATATGAAGTCTCCAACAAGTTCTATAGCTAAAAGATGGAGGAGAATAGCTCAAGCAGTGAGCATGTGCTCAGATTGTCTGGGTACTACAATCGCTTCAATCAAGTGGGAGTTAATCTTCCAGATAAAATAGTGATTGACAGAATTCTCTAGTCACCATCACCAAGTTAGTAGAACTTCGTGATGAACTATGATATGCAAGGGATAACAGAAACGATTCCCAAGCTCTTCGTAATGCTAAAATCGATGAAGATAGAAATCAAGAAAAATATCAAGTGTTGATGGTAGACAAGACCACTAGTTTCAAGAAAAGGGCAAAGGGAAGAAGGGGAACTTTAATAAGAATGGCAAGCAAGTTGCTGCTCAAGTGAAGAAGCCCAAGTCTGGTCCTAAGTCTGAGACTAAGTGCTTCTACTGCAAAGGGACTGGTCACTGGAAGCGGAACTGCCCCAAGTATTTGGCGGATAAGAAGGATGGTAAAGTGAACAAAGGTATATTTGATATACAGATTATTGATGTGTATTTTACTAATGTTCATAGCAACCCCTCGGTATTTGATACTGGTTCAGTTGCTAAGAGTACTAACTCGAAACGGGAGTTGCAGAATGAACATAGACTAGTTAAGGGTGAAGTGACGATGTGTGTTGGAAGTGGTTCCAAGATTGATATGATCATCATCGCACACTCCCTATACTTTTGGGATTAGTGTTGAACCTAAATAAGTGTTATTTGGTGTTTGCGTTGAGCATGAATATGATTTGATCATGTTTATTGCAATACGGTTATTCATTTAAGTAAGAGAATAAATTGTTGTTCTGTTTACATGAATAAAACCTTATATGGTTACACACCCAATGAAAATGGTTCGTTGGATCTCGATCGTAGTGATACACATATTCATAATATTGAAACCAAAAGATGCAAAGTTAATAATGATGGTGCAATTTATTTGTGGCACTGCCGTTTAGGTCATATTGGTGTAAAGCGCATGAAGAAACTCCATGCTGATGGACTTTTGGAATCACTTGATTATGAATCACTTGATGCTTGCAAACCATGCCTCATGGGTAAGATGACTAAGACTCCGTTCTCTGGAACAATGGAGCAAGCAACTGACTTATTGGAAATAATACATACTGATGTATGCGGTCCGATGAGTGTTAAGGCTCACGGCAAGTATCATTATTTTCTGACCTTCACAGATGATTTGAGAAGATATGGGTATATCTACTTAATGAAACACAAGTCTGAAACAGTTGAAAAGTTCAAAACATTTCAGAGTGAAGTGGAGAATCATCGTACCAAAAATAAAATTTTCTACGATATGATCGCAGAAGTAAAATATTTGAGTTACGAGTTTGGCCTTCAGTTAAAACAATGTGAAATAGTTTCACTACTCACGCCACCTGGAACACCACGGTGTAATGGTGTGTCCGAACGTCGTAATCGTACTTTACTAGATATGGTGCGATATATGATGTCTCTTACTGATTTACCGCTATCGTTTTGGGGTTATGCTTTAGAGGCGGCTACATTCACGTTAAATAGGGCACCATCTAAATCTGTTGAGATGACACCGTATGAACTATGGTTTGGCAAGAAACCTAAGCTGTTGTTTCTTAAAGTTTGAGGTTGCAATGCTTATGTGAAAAAGTTTCAACCTGATAAGCTCAAACCCAAATCGGAGAAGTGCGTCTTCATAGGATACCCAAAAGAAAATGTTGGGTACACCTTCTATCACAGATCCGAAGGAAAGATATTCATTGCTGAGAATGGATCCTTTCTAGAGAAGGAGTTTCTCTCGAAAGAAGTGAGTGGGAGGAAAGTAGAACTTGATGAGGTAACTGTACCTGCTCCCTTTTTGGAAAGTAGTTCATCACAGAAATCTGTTCCTGTGACTACTACACCAATTAGTGAGGAAGCTAATGATGATGATCATGTAACTTCAGATCAAGTTACTACCAAACCTAGTAGGTAAACCAGAGTGAGATCCGCACCAGAGTGGTACGGTAATCCTACTCTGGAGCTCATGTTACTTGACCATGACGAACCTACGAACTATGAGGAAGCGATGATGAGGCCATGAAATCTGAGATGGGATCCATGTATGAGAACAAAGTGTGGACTTTGGTTGACTTGCCCGTTGATCAGCAAGCAATTGAGATTAAATGGATCTTCAAGAGGAAGACAGACGCTGATAGTGGTGTTACTATCTACAAAGCTAGAATTGTCGCAAAAGGTTTTTGACAAGTTCAAGGTGTTGACTACGATGAGAGTTTCTCACTCGTATCTATGCTTAAGTCTATCCGAATCATGTTAGCAATTGCCACATTTTATGAAATCTGGCAAATGGATAAACAAAACAACATTCCTTAATTGATTTATTAAAGAAGAGTTGTATATGATGCAACAAGAAAGTTTTGTCAATCCTAAAGGTGCTAACAAAATATGCAAGCTCCAGCGGTCCATCTATGGACTGGTGCAAGCATCTCGGAGTTGGAATATACGCTTTGATAAGTTGATCAAAGCATATAGTTTTATACAGACTTGTGGTGAAGCCTGTATTTACAAGAAAGTGAGTGGGAGCACTACAACATTTCTGATAAGTATATGTGAATGACATATTGTTGATCAGAGATAATGTAGAATTATTCTGCAAAGCATAAAGGAGTATTTGAAAGGAGTTTTTCAAAGAAAGACCTCGATGAAGCTGCTTACATATTAAGCATCAAGATCTATAGAGATAGATCAAGACGCTTGATATGTTTTTCAATGAGTACATACCTTGACAAGATTTTGAAGTAGTTCAAAATGGAACAGTCAAAGAAAGAGTTCTTGCCTATGTTACAAGGTGTGAAACTGAGTAAGACTCAAAGCCCGACCACGGCAGAAGATAGAAAGAGAATGAACGTCATTCCCTATGCCTTGGCCATAGGTTCTATAAAGTATGCCATGCTGTGTACCAGACCTATTGTATACCCTGCCCTGAGTTTGGCAAGGGAGTACAATAGTGATCTAGGAGTAGATCATTGGACATTGGTCAAAATTATCCTTAGTGGAATAAGGATAGGTTTCTCGATTATGGAGGTGACAAAAAGGTTCGTCGTAAAGGGTTACGTCGATGCAAATTTTGACACTGATCCAGATGACTCTAAATCTCAATCTGGATACATATTGAAAGTGGGAGCAATTAGCTAGAGTAGCTCCGTGAAGAGCATTGTTGACATAGAAATTTGCAAAATACTTACGGATCTGAATGTGGCAGACCCGTTGACTAAACTTCTCTCACAAGCAAAACATGATCACACCTTAGTACTCTTTGGGTGTTAATCACATAGCGATGTGAACTAGATTATTGACTCTAGTAAACCTTTTGGGTGTTGGTCACATGTCGATGTGAACTATGGGTGTTAATCACATGGTGATGTGAACTATTGGTATTAAATCACATGGCGATGTGAACTAGATTATTGACTCTAGTGCAAGTGGGAGACTGAAGGAAATATGCCCTAGAGGCAATAATAAATTTATTATTTATTTCCTTATATCATGATAAATGTTTATTATTCATGCTAGAATTGTATTATCCGGAAACATAATACTTGTGTGAATACATAGACAAACTAAACGCCACTAGTGTGCCTCTACTTGACTAGCTCGTTAATCAAAGATGGTTATGTTTCCTAACCATAGACATGTGTTGTCATTTGATTAACGGGATCACATCATTAGGAGAATGATGAGACTGGCATGACCCATTCCATTAGCTTAGCACCCGATCGTTTAGTATGTTGCTATTGCTTTCTTCATGACTTATACATGTTCCTATGACTATGAGATTATGCAACTCCCGTTTGCCGGAGGAACACCTTGTGTGCTACCAAACGTCACAACATAACTGGGTGATTATAAAGGAGCTCTACAGGTGTCTCCAAAGGTACATCTTGTGTTGGCGTATTTCGAGATTAGGATTTGTCACTCCGATTGTCGGAGAGGTATCTCTGGGCCCTCTCGGTAATGCTCATCACATAAGCCTTGCAAGCATTGCAACGAATGAGTTAGTTGCGAGATGATGTATTACAGAACGAGTAAAGAGACTTGCCGGTAACGAGATTGAACTAGGTATTAAGATACCGATGATCGAGTCTCGGGCAAGTAACATACCGATGCCAAAGGGAACAAAGTATGTTGTTATGCGGTCTGACCGATAAAAGATCTTCATAGAATATGTGGGAACCAATATGAGCATCCAGGTTCTGCTATTGGTTATTGACCAGAGACATGTCTCGGTCATCTCTACATTGTTCTCGAACCCGTAGGGTCCGCACGCTTAACGTTACGATGACAGTTTCATTATGAGTTTATATATTTTGATGTACCGAAGTTTGTTCGGAGTCCCGGATGTGATCACAGACATGACGAGGAGTCTCGAAATGGTCGAGACATAAAGATTGATATATTGGACGGCTATATTCGGACACCGGAAGTTTTCCGGGTGATTTCGGAGAAAACCGGAGTGCCGGAGGGTTACCGGAACCCCCCTGGGAGAAGTAATGGGCTTTATGGGCCCTAGTGGAGAGAGAGAGAGAGAGGGCGGACAGGGTGGGCTGCGCGCCCCCTCCCCCTCTGGTCTGAATTGGACTAGGAGAAAGGGGGCGGCGCCCCCCTTTCCTTCTCCCTCTCCCCCTTCCTTTCCCCTCCTAGTAGGAGTAGGAAAGTGGGGAGTCCTACTCCTACTAGGAGGAGGACTCCTCCTCCTTGGCGCGCCCCAAGGGCAGGCCGGCCTCCCCCCTTTCTCCTTTATATACGGGGGCAGGGGGGCACCTCTAGACACACAAGTTGATCTTCAAAGATCGTTCTCTTAGCCGTGTGCGGTGCCCCCCTCCACCATAGTCCTCGATAATATTGTAGTGGTGCTTAGGCGAAGCCCTGCGACAGTAGAACATCAAGATTATCACCACGCCGTCGTGCTGACGGAACTCTTCCCCAACACTTTGCTGGATCGGAGTCCGGGGATCGTCATCGAGCTGAACGTGTGCTAGAACTCGGAGGTGCAGTAGTTTCGGTGCTTGATCGGTCGGGCCATGAAGACGTACGACTACATCAACCGCGTTGTCATAACGCTTCCGCTGTCGGTCTACAAGGGTACGTAGACTACACTCTCCCCTCTCATTACTATGCATAACCATGATCTTGCATGTGCGTAGGAATTTTTTTGAAATTACTACGTTCCCCAACAGTGTCATCCGAGCCTAGCTTTTATGCGTTGATGTAATATGCACGAGTAGAACACAAGTGAGTTGTGGGTGATATAAGTCATACTGGTTACCAGCATGTCACACTTTGGTTTGGCGGTATTGTTGGATGAAGCGGCCCGGACCGACATTACGCGTACGCTTACGCGAGACTGGTTTTACCGTGCTATGCACACAGGTGACTAGCGGGTGTCGGTTTCTCCAACTTTAGTTGAACCAAGTGTGGCTACGCCAGGTCCTTGAGAAGGTTAAAACAGCACTAACTTGACAAACTATCGTTGTGGTTTTGATGCGTAGGTAAGAACGATTCTTGCTCAGCCCGTAGCAGCCACGTAAAACTTGCAACAACAAAGTAGAGGACGTCTAACTTGTTTTTGCAGGGCATGTTGTGATGTGATATGGTCAAGACGTGATGAGATATAAGTTGTTGTATAAGATGATCATGTTGTTGAAGTTATCAGCAACTGGCAGAAGCCTTATGGTTGTCTCTTTATTGCATAAGATGCAAGCGCCAAATAATTGCTTTACTTTATCGCTATGCGATAGCAATAGTTGCAAGAGCAGTAGTTGGCGAGACAACCATGTGACGACACATTGATATAGATCAAGATGATGGAGATCATGGTGTCATGCCAGTGACGATGGAAATCATGATGATACTTTGGAGATGGAGATCAAAGGCACAAGATGATGATGGCCATATCATGTCACATATTTTGATTGCATGTGATGTTTATCTTTTATACATCTTATTTTGCTTAGTTCAATGGTAGCATTTTAAGATGATCTCTCACTAGTTATCAAGAAGTGTTCTCCCTGAGTATGCACCGTTGCGAAAGTTCTTCGTGCTGAGACACCACGTGATGATCGGGTGTGATAGGCTCTACGTTCAAATACAACGGGTGCAAAACAGTTGCACACGCGGAGTACTCAGGTTAAACTTGACGAGCCAAGCATATACAGATATGGCCTCGGAACACGGAGACCGAAAGGTCGAGCGTGAATCATATAGTAGATATGATCAACATAGTGATGTTCACCATTGAAACTACTCCATCTCATGTGATGATCGGACATGGTTTAGTTGATATGGATCACGTGATCACTTAGAAGATTAGAGGGATGTCTGTCTAAGTGGGAGTTCTTAAGTAATATGATTAATTGAACTTTAATTTATCATGAACTTAGTCCTGGTAGTATTCGCATATCTATGTTGTAGATCAATAGCTCGCATTTAGCTCCCCTGTTTTATTTTTGATATGTTCCTAGAGAAAACTAAATTGAAAGATGTTAGTAGCAATGAAGCGGATTGGATCCGTGATCTGAGGTTTATCCTCATTGATGTACAAAAGAATTATGTCTTTGATGCACCTCTAGGTGACAAACCTATTGCAGGAGCAGATGCAGATGTTATGAACATTTGGCTAGCTCAATATGATGACTACTTGATAGTTTAGTGCACCATGCTTAAACGGCTAAGAATCGGGACTTCAAAGATGTTTTGAACGTCATGGACCATATGAGATGTTCCAGGAGTTGAAGTTAATATTTCAAGCAAATACCCGAGTTGAGAGATATGAAGTCTCCAACAAGTTCTATAGCTAAAAGATGGAGGAGAATAGCTCAAGCAGTGAGCATGTGCTCAGATTGTTTGGGTACTACAATCGCTTGAATCAAGTGGGATTTAATCTTCCAGATAAAATAGTGATTGACAGAATTCTCTAGTCACCATCACCAAGTTAGTAGAACTTCGTGATGAACTATGATATGCAAGGGATAACGGAAACGATTCCCAAGCTCTTCGTAATGCTGAAATCGATGAAGATAGAAATCAAGAAAAATATCAAGTGTTGATGGTAGACAAGACCACTAGTTTCAAGAAAAGGGCAAAGGGAAGAAGGGGAACTTCAAGAAGAACGGCAAGCAAGTTGCTGCTCAAGTGAAGAAGCCCAAGTCTGGTCCTAAGCCTGAGACTAAGTGCTTCTACTGCAAAGGGACTGGTCACTGGAAGCGGAACTGCCCCAAGTATTTGGCGGATAAGAAGGATGGTTAAGTGAACAAAGGTATATTTGATATACAGATTATTGATGTGTATTTTACTAATGTTCATAGCAACCCCTCGGTATTTGATACTGGTTCAGTTGCTAAGAGTACTAACTCGAAACGGAATCTGATTATGAAGATGAAAGTGATGATGAAGAATCACTTGTTATTCCTTCGGGTTATTTATTTAATCAAGATGCTTCTTTAGCTATTTTAGCTTGCAGAGATAGATATGAGCTTAAGAGGTTATTAGTTAAATGGAACAAGGAATCACTTAGAGATAAAATGAAACCCGACCCTGCTTTTGCTACTTCACCTATATGTGTTCCTGATAAGGATTATGAATTCTCTGTTGATCCTGATATAATTACTTTGGTTGAATCTGATCCGTTTTATGGCTATGAATCTGAAATTGTTGTGGCACATCTTACTAAGTTAAATGATATAGCTACCCTGTTCACTAATGATGAGAGATCGCGTTACTTTTTATATACTCAAAATTTTTCCGTTCTCATTAAAGGGTGATGCTAAGATATGGTTTAATTCTCTTGATCCTGGTTATATGCGTAGTCCCCAGGATATGATTTATTACTTCTCTGCTAAATATTTCCCTGCTCATAAGAAACAAGCTGCTTTGAGGGAAATATACAACTTTGTGCAAATTAAAGAAGAGAGTCTCCCACAATCTTGGGGGAGGCTTCTCAAGTTACTTAATGCTTTGCCTGATTATCCTCTTAAGAAACCTGAAATACTTGATATCTTTTATAATGGACTAACTGATGCTTCCAGAGATTACCTGGATAGTTGTGCTGGTTCTCTTTTCAGGGAAAGAACACCGGATGAAGCTGAAATTATATTGAATAATATGTTGACAAATGAAAATAATTGGGAACCTCCTGAGCCAGCTCCTGAGCCATCTCCTGCTCCAATTACTGAGCCTATTCCTAAACCAACTCCAAAGAAGAGAGGTGTTCTATTTCTCAGACCCGAAGATATGCAAGAGGCAAAGAAATATATGAAAGAAAAAGGTATTAAAGCAGAAGACGTTAAGAATTTACCTCCTATTGAAGAAATACATGGTCTTAATATACCGCCTGTTGAAGAAACATATGATCTCAATTATTTATTTACTGAAGAACCTCCTGATCCTGATATCCCGACATAGGTAGTAAATGTAAACTCTCTCTGTAGATATGATAAAGCTGAAGTCCCTCCTACTAAAATTGCTAGTCAGTGCTTGGACGAGTTTGATAACTTTATGTTTAAGCAAGACGACTTCAATGCTTATTTTGGTAGACAATTAAAAGAAAATGCTTATATGGTTAGACGCTTGGGTGATTATATGGCTGATATTAAAGGTGAACTTAAACTTGTTAGCAAACATGCTTCTATGGTTACCACTCAAGTAGAACAAGTACTTAAGGCTCAAAAAGAAGTGCTTGATGAAATGAATAGTGAGAAAAATGATTATGCTGTTAGAGTGGCTACTAGAACTGGTAGAATGACTCAGGAACCTTTGTATCCTGAAGGCCACCCTAAGAGAATCGAGCAAGATTCTCAAAGAAATAATATTGATGTTCCTAGTTCTTCTAAAAAGAAGAAGAAGAAAAATGATAGAATTGTGCAAACCTCTAGTGAACCTATTGCTGAATCACCTGATAATCCAAATGATATATCTATGTCTGATGCTGAAACACAATCTGGTAATGAACATGAACCTAGTAAAAATATTAATGATGATGTTCATGATGATGCTCAACCTAGTAATGATAATGATATAGAAATTGAACCTGCTGTTGATCTTGATAACCCACAATCAAAGAATCAATGTTATGATAAAAGAGACTTTGTTGCTAGGAAACATGGTAAAGAAAGGGAAACTTGGGTTCAGAAACCCATGCCTTTTCCTCCAAAACCATCCAAGAAAAAGGATGAGGAGGATTTTGAGTGCTTTGCTGAAATGATTAGGCCTATCTTTTTGCGTATGAGATTAACTGATGTGCTTAAGACAAATCCTTATGCTAAATATATGAAGGATATCATTACTAATAAAAGAAAGATACCGGAAGCTGAAATCTCCACCATGCTTGCTAATTATACTTTTAAGGGTGGAATACCAAAGAAACTTGGAAATCCCGGAGTACCTACTATACCTTGCTCCATTAAAAGAAATTATATTAAAACTGCTTTATGTGATCTTGGAGCTGGTGTTAGTGTTATGCCTCTCTCTTTATATCGTAGACTTGACTTGAATAAGCTGACACCTACTGAAATATCTTTGCAAATGGCTGATAAATCAACTGCTATACCTATCGGTATTTGTGAGGATGTGCCTATTGTGGTTGCAAACGTTACTATTTTAACGGACTTTGTTATACTCGATATTCCCGAGGATGATAGTATGTATATTATTCTTGGAAGACCTTTTCTTAATACTGTAGGGGCTGTTATTGATTGCAACAAAGGCAATGCCACTTTTCATGTTAATGGTAATGAGCATACGGTACACTTTCCAAGGAAACAACCTCAAGTTCATAGTATCAATTCTATTGGGGAAATTCCATCGATTATATTTGGAGGTTTTGAATTTCCTCTCCCTACTGCCAAGAAGAAATATGATATTCTTATTATAGGGGATGTGCATATCCCCGTTGAGGTAACTTAGTGTTATTCGAAATTTCTCCGGTTTCATGATTATCGGAATGAGTTTGTTAACAAGACTTGATCAACCTTGTTAGTGGATTCTTTTTGATGAGTATGAGATGGATGAAACTAGAAGCACAAACTTCTGTACCCCACTTTTACTTTCTGTTATTTATATTAAATAAAGTAAAATAGTATTTTTTGTCTGTTTCCTGACTTATCTGTGCAATATAAAAATATCCCGAAAATAAAAGTCCTCAGAATGCCATGCCAATTTAATATGATTTTTTGGGGAATATTTGAGGATTTACTGTGCAAAAATTACCGCGGGAGGAGCTGCCACCTGGCCACGAGGGTGGTGGGCCCCCCCTAGGGCACGCCCCCTGCCTCGTGGGCCCACGGTGGCCCTCCTCCACTTATCCCAGCACCCATCTTCTTCCTCTATCTCACACAAACCCGAAAAACCAACTCAAGCATGAGTTCCAGCCACTTTTGCTGCGATTTTCGATCTCCTTGCTCAAAGCACCTCTCGCAAAACTGCTTGGGGAGATTGTTCCTTGGTATGTGACTCCTCCATTGGTCCAGTTAGTTTTTGTTTTAGTGATTTATTCTTTGCAAATTTGTGCTGTATAGGTGACCATGTTCTTGAGCTTGCATGACAAATTTATATGGTTCTAAGTAGTTCTAATGCTTGATATAGGCTCTAGGCACTTGTAGGAGTACTTGCTATCAGTTTTATTGAAGTTGGTTCACTTTTGTTTGAAGTTACTAAAAATTTCAGATTGTTTCAGAGAAATAATGAGGAGATTTTTGAGGGGCTCGTCGAGCCAAAGCTCGAAGGAAAAGGCACCGAAGCCTAAGTATAATTTGCCGCGCACCGCGGAGATTCGGGCGTGTGAATGGCCTTCTGAAGATTTCTTGAGAGCAGCCGGTATCTATGAAGATTTTCATGAATTGGCTCACAATGCAGGCCTCACTGCTTTCCTCCACGACCAATGCGATCGGTATCTCTTACTCACAAATACTTTTGTGCAAAACTTTCATTTTCATTCTAGGAACTCACCACCTACAGTGGAGTTTCATTTATATGATGAGCATAAGGAGATGTCACTTTATGATTTCTGTCGGAATTGTTTAATCCCTTTTGAGGGCAAGACAGAAGAACCACATCATGATGATGTGGCTGGGTTTATTGATACTATCACTGTAGGAGAAACTAGAAAGGTTTCTGATGCACGAATCACTAGCATACATTTTCCTGTTTTATGCTATTTTGCATTATTTGCTAGTCGTTGTTTAATTGGACGCGAAAACAGTGGAAACCTGAGTATCCCTGATATAACTATTTTGCACCACGGTTTATACAGTGATAACACTTTTAGTATGGGCGGTATTATTGCTAGACGGTTAAGTATGAACCGTACTAAGGGTCCCATCTTTGGAGGCGTCTATGCCACATGCCTAGCTGCACATTTTAACATACCTATTAGGCATGCTAAGAAGGAAGAAAAGGTGCTGCCCCGTGTTTATCTAGATCATAAAAGTATGGTGGCGCATGATTTTATTATTAAGAATAGGGCAGGAGAGCTTAAATATCACTTGTTCTTTAACAAACATCATCCTGAGACTATTACTTTGCCTGCTCCTTCTTTGTTTAATTTTGTAGGACCCTACCTCGTCACGTGGGCTGCCGTCCAAGCTTACAAGAATCCTGCACCAGCCCTGGAACAGGAGCCACAAGATGAGCCTCCACGACAATCTGTTTATTCTTGGGATCCAGAGATGACTGTCAGCCAGTGGCAGTCAGAGTCTTCTTCTTCATCACAGTATGATCCCAACTATTCTTCGTCGTAGTACGACCCCAACAACTATTATTATGGATATCCGCCAGGCCAGCCGTGGCCATATACCAACTTAGGCCAAAAGCCTAAGCTTGGGGGAGTACGTATTTCTAACCGACATTACATTTATGTTCACACACACTCATTGCTAGATGTCGGTGCTCATACTTTTTCACTGTAATATCCATGCTAGTTTATTTTCCTTTTCCTGCTTTCTTCTTGTGTGTTTGTTAAACCTTAAGAAAACCAAAAAATTAGTAGTAGTTTATTTTTCTGCTGTAGTAGTAATAATTAAAAAGAAAACCCAAAAATATTTCCCGTTCTTCTTTCGCTTGTTGGGAGCTTTCCCATGTAAATAGTTTATTTCTTTTCTTTTTCTTTGGGGGTCGGTAGGAGAAGACCATAATTAAATTGTTGAATTGGCTCTTATATGTATTATTGTTGATTTACCAAGAGCCCATATTGCCTTGTCTTCTCTTGTTTATTGAATGCTCGCAGATTCCAGCTTAGTCCAATGCACGTGCACTCTTATTATTATTCAAACCGTTTGGTCGTGCAAGTGAAAGGCAATTATGATGATATATGATGGACTGACTGAGATGAGAAAAGCTGGTATGAACTCAACCTCTTTTGTTTTTGTAAATATGATGAGTCTCTCGTTCTTGATTCAGCTTATTATGAATAAACATGTTTGCAATGACAATTAGAGATCATAGTTGCTTGTGCCATGCTTGATTAGCTATGAGTTATAATGATTTACCTTGTGTGCCAACATGCTATTGAGATGATTATGATGTGGTGGTATCCTCTTTTGAATGATTTAAGTGACTTGACTTGGCACATGTTCACGCATGTAGTTGAAACAAAATCAACATAGCCTTCACAATATTTATGTTCATGGTGGATTATATCCTACTCATGCTTGCATCCAATGTTTATTAATTTTAATGCATGTATATGGCTGTTGTCACTCTCTAGTTGGTCGCTTCCCAGTCTTTTGCTAGCCTTCACTTGTACTAAGCGGGAATACTGCTTGTGCATCCAATCCCTTAAACCCCAAAGTTATTCCAGATGAGTCCACCATACCTTCCTATATGCGGTATCTACCTGCCGTTCCAAGTAAATTTGCATGTGCCAAACTCTAAACCTTCAAATAAACATTCTGTTTTGTATGCTCGAATAGCTCATGTATCAACAAAGCTGTCCTTATCTTCCGTGTTAGGCGGGTTATTCTCAAGAGGAGTGGACTCCGCTCCTCACTCACGAGAAAATGGCTGGTCACCGGGATGCCCAGTCCCATGCTTTATGCAAACTAAATCAAAATTAATTGCAAGCAAAACTCCCCCTGGGATCTGATGTATGTTGGAGGCACTCGTTGTTTCGAGCAAGCCATGGATTGATGCTTGTTGGTGGAGGGGGAGTATAAACTTTACCGTTCTATTTGGGAACCGCCTATAATGTGTTTAGCATGGAAGATATCGTCATCTCTTAGTTGCTACTTTGACAATGAAAGTATACCGCTCAAAATACAATTTATCTCTATTTCAAAACCGAGCTCTGGCACCTCTACAAATCCCTGCTTCCCTCTGCGAAGGGCCTATCCATTTACTTTTATGTTGAGTCATCACCCTCTTATTAAAAAGCACTAGCTGGAGAGCACAACCGTCATTTGCATTCATCACTGTTAATTTATATTGGTATGACTATGATTGGATCTCTTTTACCATGAATTACAATGTCTAGTCAGTCCTTGATCTTTAAAGGTGCTCTGCATTTATGTTTTGCGGTCTCAGAAAGGGCTAGCGAGATACCATCTTGTTATATCATATTATGATTGTTTTGAGAAAGTGTTATCATCCGAGATTTATTGTTATGACTTGCTAGTTGATTATGCTATTGATACGAGTAATTGTGAGACCTGAGAATTATTGCAAATGTGGTTAGTTATGATCTATGCTGAAAACTTGAATGCTGGCTTGACATAGTTACAACAACAAGAGCAAACAGAGTTTGTAAAAGTTTTTCTTTCTTTCTTTCAATTCGTCAACTGAATTGCTTGAGGACAAGCAAGGGTTTAAGCTTGGGGGAGTTGATACATCTCCGTCGTATCTACTTTTCCAAACACTTTTGCTCTTGTTTTGGACTCTAACTTGTATGATTTAAATGGAACTAACCCGGACTGACGCTGTTTTCAGCAGAATTGCTACGGTGTTGTTTTATGTGCAGAAAACAAATATTCTCGGAATGACCTGAAACTCCACGGAACATCTTATAAAAACAATGAAAAATCCTCGCCAAAGATGAAGACCAAGGGGCCCACACCCTTCTCACGAGGGTGGGGCCCCCCTCCTAGGGCGCGCCCCCTACCTCGTGGGCCCCCTGGAAACCCTCCGACGCCAACTCCAACTCTATATATTTGCTTTAGGAGAGAAAAAAATCAGAGAGAAGAAATCATCGCGTTTTACGATACGGAGCCGTTGCCAAGCCCTAAAACCTCTCGGGAGGGCTGATCTGGAGTCCGTTCGGGGCTCCGGAGAGGGGGATTCGTCGCCGTCGTCATCATCAACCATCCTCCATCACCAATTTCATGATGCTCACCGCCGTGCGTGAGTAATTGCATCGTAGGCTTGCTGGACGGTGATGGGTTGGATGAGATTTATCATGTAATCGAGTTAGTTTTGTTAGGGTATGATCCCTAGTATCCATTATGTTCTTAGATTGATGTTGCTATGAATTTGCTATGCTTAATGCTTGTCACTAGGGCCCGAGTGCCATGATTTCAGATCTGAACCTATTATGTTTTCATGAATATATGTGAGTTCTTGATCCTATCTTGCAAGTCTATAGTCACCTACTATGTGTTATGATCCGGCAACCCCGAAGTGACAATAATCGGGACCACTCCCGGTGATGACCATAGTTTGAGGAGTTCATGTATTCACTATGTGCTAATGCTTTGTTCCGGTTCTCTATTAAAAGGAGGCCTTAATATCCCTTAGTTTCCAATAGGACCCCACTGCCACGGGAGGGTAGGACAAAAGATGTCATGCAAGTTCTCTTCCATAAGCACGTATGACTATATACGGAATACATGCCTACATTACATTGATGAATTGGAGCTAGTTCTGTGTCACCCTATGTTATGACTGTTACATGATGAACCGCATCCGGCATAATTATCCATCACTGATCCGGTGCCTACGAGTTTTCCATATACCGGTTTACGCTTATTTACTTTCCCGCTGCTACTGTTACAATCACTACAAAATACCAAAAACATTACTTTTGTTGTCTTTACTTTTGTTGCTGCTACCACCACTATCATATTACTTTGCTACTAAACACTTTCCTACAGATACTAAGTTTCCAGGTGTGGTTGAATTGACAACTCAGCTGCTAATACTTGAGAATATTCTTTGGCTCCCCTTGTGTCGAATCAATAAATTTGGGTTGAATACTCTACCTTCGAAAGCTGTTGCGATCCCCTATACTTGTGGGATATCAGAGAAGTGCTTAGCTTTGGATTCGATCTTGTAGTGTCCTTTCCCAGTGACAGAAGGGGCAGCAAGGCACGTATTGTATCATTGCCATCGAGGATAACAAGATGGGGTTTTTATCATATTGCATGGAACTATCCCTCTACATCATGTCATGTTGCTTACGGTGTTACGCTGTTTTTAACTTAATACTCTAGATGCATGCTGGATAGCGGTCGATGAGTGGAGTAATAGTAGTAGATGCAGAATCGTTTCGGTCTTCTTGTCTCGGACATGGTGCCTATATACATGATCATACCTAGATATTCTCATAACTATGCTCAATTCTGTCAATTGCTCAACAGTAATTTGTTCACCACCGTAGAATACTTATGCTCTTGAGAGAAGCCACCAGTGAAACCTATGGCCCCCGGGTCTCTTTCTCATTATATCAATCTCCATCACTTTATTATTGCTTTGCTTTTACTTTGCTTTTACTTTTTTACTTTGCATCTCTATACCAAAAATACCAAAAATATTATTTATCATCTCTATCAGATCTCACTTTCGTAAGTGACCGTGAAGGGATTGACAACCCCTAAGCGCGTTGGTTGCATTGAGCTATTGTTTTTGTGTAGGTATGAGGGACTCAAGCGTGACCTCCTACTGGATTGATACCTTGGTTCTCAAAAACTGAGGGAAATACTGACGCTATTTTGCTGCATCATCCTCTCCTCTTCGGGGAAATCCAACGCAGTGCTCAAGAGGTAGCAAGAAGAATTTCTGGTGCCGTTGCCGGGGAGTCTGCGCAAAAGTCAACATACCAAGTACCCATCACAATCCCTATCTCCCGCATTACATTATTTGCCATTTGCCTCTCGTTTTCCTCTCCCCCACTTCACCCTTGCCGTTTTATTCGCCCTCTCTCTCTCTCTATCCTCCCTCTCTATTTGCCTCTTTTTCCCGTTTGCTTTTTGTTTGCTCGTGTGTTGGATTGCTTGTTTCTCGCGATGGCTCAAGATAATACTAAATTGTGTGACTTCACCAATACCAACAATAATGATTTCCTTAGCACTCCGATTGCTCCTCTTACCGATGCTGAATCTTGTGAAATTAATACTGCTTTGTTGAATCTTGTCATGAAAGATCCGTTATCCGGCCTTCCTAGTGAAGATGCCGCTACCCATCTTAATAGCTTCGTTGATTTGTGTGACATGCAAAATAAGAAAGATGTCGATAATGACATTGTTAAATTGAAGCTATTTCCTTTTTCTCTTAGAGATCGTGCTAACGCTTGGTTTTCATCTTTGCCTAAAAATAGTATTGATTCATGGAACAAGTGCAAAGATGCTTTTATCTCTAAGTATTTTCCTCCACCTAAGATCATCTCTCTTAGAAACGATATTATGAATTTTAAGCAACTTGATCATGAACATGTTGCACAAGCTTGGGAGAGAATGAAATTAATGATACGTAATTGCCCTACTCATGGTTTAAATTTGTGGATGATTATACAAAAATTTTATGCTGGATTGAATTTTGCTTCTAGAAATCTTTTAGATTCGGCCGCGGGAGGCACTTTTATGGAAATCACTTTAGGAGAAGCTACTAAACTCCTAGATAATATTATGGTTAATTATTCTCAATGGCATACTGAAAGATCTACTAAAAAGGTGCATGCAATAGAAGAAATTAATGTTTTGAGTGGAAAGATGGATGAACTTATGAAATTATTTGCTAATAAGAGTGTTTCTTCTGATCCTAATGATATGCCCTTGTCTACTTTGATTGAGAATAATAATGAATCTATGGATGTGAATTTTGGTGGTAGGAACAATTTTGGTAACAACGCGTATAGAGGAAATTTCAATCCTAGGCCTTATCCTAGTAATCCCTCTAATAATTATGGTAATGCCTACAACAATTCTTACGGAAATTATAATAAGATGCCCTCTGATTTTGAATCTAATATTAAAGAATTTATTTCTTTGCAAAAGAATTTTAATGCTATGATTGAAGAAAGATTGCTTAAGATTGATGATTTGGCTAGGAATGTTGATAGAATTGCTCTTGATGTTGATTCTTTCAAACTTAGATCTATTCCGCCTAAGCATGATATCAATGAGTCTCTCAAAGCCATGAGAATTTCCATTGACGAGTGCAAAGAAAGAACCGCTAGGATGCGTGCTAAGAAAGATGCCTTTATAAAAGCATGTTCTTCTAGTTCCTATGAAAATAATGATGAAGATATAAAAGTTATTGATGTGTCCCCTATTAAATATTTGTTTTGCAACATGAATCTTGATAATTATGGGACTGAATATGATCCACCTTTACCTAGAAGGCGTTCTAAGAATTCGGAATGTGTTGATCTTGATGCTAAATTTGATAAAAGTGGGATTGAAGAAATTAAAACCCTAGATGTTGCTAACCCCACTATATTGGATTTCAAGGAATTTAATTATTAAAATTGCTCTTTAATTGATTGTATTTCCTTGTTGTAATCCGTGCTAAAATCTCCTCACGCTTATAGTCAAAATAAAGCGTTTACTAAACATATCGTTGATGCCTTGATGCAATCTTATGAAGAAAAACTTGAATTGGAAGTTTCTATCCCTATAAAACTTTATTATGAGTGGGAACCTACTATTAAAATTAAAATTAAAATTAAAAATTATGAGTTTTATGCTTTGCGTGATTTGGGTGCTAGTGTCTCTACTATTCCCAAAACTTTGTGTGATTTACTAGATTTCCGTGATTTTGATGATTGCTCTAAACTTGCATCTTGCGGATTCCACTATTAAGAAACCTATGGGAAGAATTAATGATGTTCTTATTGTTGCAAATAGGAATTATGTCCCCGTAGATTTTATCGTTCTTGATATAGATTGCAATCCTTCTTGCCCTATTATTCTCGGTAGACCTTTCCTTAGAACGGTTGGTGCAATTATTGATATGAAGGAAGGGAATATTAGATTTCAATTTCCATTATAAAAGGGCATGGAACACTTCCCTAGAAAGAAAATAAATTTACCATATGAATCTATCATGAGAGCCACTTATGGATTGCCTACCAAAGATGGCAATACCTAGATCTATTCTTGCTTGTTATGCCTAGCTAGGGGCGTTAAACGATAGCGCTTGTTGGGAGGCAACCCAATTTTATTTTTATTCCTTGGTTTTTGCTCCTGTTTAGTAATAAATAATTTATTTAGCCTCTGTTTTAGTTGTGTTTTTTTGTTTTTAATTAGTGTTTGTGCCAAGTAGAACCGTTGGGAAGACTTGGGGAAAGTCTTGTTGAACTTGCTGTAAAAAATAGAAACTTTAGCGCTCACGAGAACTTCTGTCATTTTTATTTTGAAATTGATATTTAGTTAATTATTTTTTCAGATTATTAATAGATAAATTTCCCAAGTCCAGCAATTTATTTTAGAATTTTTGGGGTTCCATATCTTGTGCTAGCTACATATTACTACAGACTATTCTGTTTTTGACAGATTCTGTTTTTCGTGTGTTGTTTGCTTATTTTGATGAATCTATGGCTAGTAAAATAGTTTATAATCCATAGAGAAGTTGGAATACAGTAGGTATAACACCAATATAAATAAATAATGAGTTAATTACAGTACCGAAGTGGTCTTTTGTTTTCTTTCGCTAACGGAGCTCACGAGTTTTCTACTTTAAGTTTTGTGTTGTGAAGTTTTCAAGTTTTGGGTAAAGATTTGATGGACTATGGAACAAGGAGTGGCAAGAGACTAAGCTTGGGGATGCCCATGGAACCCCCAAGATAATCTAAGGACACCTAAAAGCCAAAGCTTGGGGATGCCCCGGAAGGCATCCCCTCTTTTTCATCTACTTCTATGGGTAACTTTACTTGGAGCTATATTTTTATTCACCACATGATATGTGTTTTGCTTGGAGCGTCTTTTATGATTTGAGCCTTTGCTTGTTAGTTTACCACAATCATCCTTTCTGTACACACCTTTTGAGAGAGCCGTACATGATTTGGAATTTGATAGAATACTCTATGTGCTTCACTTATATCTTTTGAGCTTTATAGTTTTTGCTCTAGTGCTTCACTTATATCTTTTAGAGCACGGTGGTGGATTTGTTTTATAGAAACTATTGATCTCTCATGCTTCACTTAGATTATTTTGAGAGTCTTAATAGCATGGTAATTTGCTTAAAATCCTAATATGCTTGGTATGCAAGATTAATAATAAAACTTTCGTATGAGTGTGTTGAATACTAAGAAAAGTTTGATGCATGATGACTGTTTTGAGATATGGAGGTAATAATATCAAAGTCATGCTAGTTGAGTAGTTGTGAAATTGAGAAATACTTGTGTTGAAGTTTGCAAGTCCCGTAGCATGCACGTATGGTAAACGTTATGCAACAAATTTGAAACATGAGGTGTTATTTGATTGTCTTCCTTATGAGTGGCGGTCGGGGACGAGCGATGGTCTTTTCCTACCAATCTATCCCCATAGGAGCTTGCGCGTAGTGCCGATGTTTTTGATGACTTGTAGATTTTTGCAATAAGTATGTGAGTTCTTTATGACTAACGTTGAGTCCATGGATTATACGCACTCTCACCCTTCCATCCTTGCTAGCCTCTTCGGTACCGTGCATTACCCTTTCTCACATTGAGAGTTGGCGCAAACTTCGCCGGTGCATCCAAACCCCATGATATGATACGCTCTTTCACACATAAACCTCTTTATATCTTCCTCAAAACAGCCACCATACCTACCTATTATGGCATTTCCATAGCCATTCCGAGATATATTTCCATGCAACTTTCCACCATTCCGTTCATCATGACACATTCATCATTGTCATATTGTTTAGCATGATCATGTAGTTGACATAGTATTTTTGGCAAAGCCACCATTCATAGTTATTTCATACATGTCACTCTTGGTTCATTGCATATCCCAGTACACCACCGGAGGCATTCATATAGAGTCATCTTTGTTCTAGTATCGAGTTGTAATCATTGAGTTGTAAATAAATAGAAGTGTGATGATCATAATTATTAGAGCATTATCCCAAGTGAGGAATAAAATAAAATGAAATAAAAGAAGAGAAATGCCATAAAAAAGGGAAGGCCCCCCAAAAAAGAAAGGCCATAAAAAAGAAAAGGCCCAAACAAATGAGAGAAAAAGAGAGAAGGGACAATGTTACTATCCTTTTACCACACTTGTGCTTCAAAGTAGCACCATGATCTTCATAGTAGAGAGTCTCTCATGTTATCACTTTCATATACTAGTGGGAATATTTCATTATAGAACTTGGCTTGTATATTCCAACAATGGGCCTCCTCAAGTGCCCTAGGTCTTCATGAGCAAGCAAGTTGGATGCACACCCACTAGATTCTTTTGCTGAGCTTTCATACATTTATAGCTCTAGTGCATCCATTGCATGGAAATCCCTACTCCTAGCATTAACATCAATCGGTGGGCATCTCCATAGCCCATTGATTAGCCTAGTTGATGTGAGACTTTATCCTTTTTTGTCTACTCCACATAATCCCCCTTATTATATTCTATTCCACCCATAGTGCTATGTCCATGGCTCGCGCTCATATATTGCGTGAAAGTTTATAGGTTTGAGATTACTAAAGTATGAAACAATTGCTTCGCTTGTCATCGGGGTTGTGCATGATGAGAGCATTCTTGTGTGACGAAAATGAAACATGACTAAACTATATGATTTTGTAGGGATGAAATTTCTTTGGCCATGTTATTTTGAGAAGACATAATTGCTTAGTTGGTATGCTTGAAGTATTATCATTTTTATGTCAATATGAACTTTTGTCTTGAATCTTTCGGATCTGAATATTCATACAACAATTAAGAAGAATTACATTAAATTATGCCAAGTAGCACTCCGCATCAAAATTTTTGTTTTTATCATTTACCTACTCGAGGACGAGCAGGAATTAAGCTTGGGGATGCTTGATACGTCTCCGACGTATATATAATTTTTTGATTGCTCCATGCTATATTATCTACTGGTTTGTACTATATTAGGCTTTATTTTCCACTTTTATATTATTTTTGGGACTAACCTACTAACCAGAGGCCCAGCCCAGTATTGCTGTTTTTTGCCTGTTTTAGGGTTTCGAAGAAAAGGAATATCAAACGGAGTCCAAACGGAATGAAACCTTCGGGAACGTGATTTTCTCATCAGATAAGACCCAGGAGACTTGGACCCTCCGTCAAGAAAGCCATGAGGAGGTCACGAGGGTGGAGGGCGCCCCCCTAGGGCGCGCCCCCTGCCTAGTGGGCCCCTCGAAGCTCCACCGATGTACTTCTTCCTCCAATATATATCCACGTACCTCCAAACGATCAGAACAGGAGCCAAAAACCTAATTCCACCGCCGCAACTTTCTGTATCCACGAGATCCCATCTTGGGGCCTGATCCGGAGCTCCGCCGGAGGGGGAATTGATCACGGAGGGCCTCTACATCATCATCCAAGCCCCTCCGATGAAGTGTGAGTAGTTTACTTCAGACCTACGGGTCCATAGTTAGTAGCTAGATGGCTTCTTCTCTCTTTTTGGATCTCAATACAATGTTCTCCCCCTCTCTCGTGGAGATCTATTTGATGTAATCTTCTTTTTGCGATGTGTTTGTTGAGAGCGATGAATTGTGGGTTTATGATCAAGTCTATCTATGAATAATATTTGAATCTTCTCTGAATTCTTTTATGTATGATTGGTTATCTTTGCAAGTCTCTGCGAATTATCAGTTTGCTTTGGCCTACTAGATTGGTTTTCTTGCCATGGGAGAAGTGCTTAGCTTTGGGTTCGATCTTGCGGTGTCCTTTCCCAGTGACAGAAGGGGCAGCAAGACACGTATTGTATCGTTGCCATCGAGGATAACAAGATGGGGTTTTCATCATATTGCATGAAACTATCCCTCTACATCATGTCATCTTGCTTAAGGTGTTACTCTGTTTTTAACTTAATACTCTAGATGCATGCTGGATAGCGGTCGATGAGTGGAGTAATAGTAGTAGATGCAGAATCGTTTTGGTCTACTTGTCTCGGACGTGATGCCTATATACATGATCATACCTAGATATTCTCATAACTATGCTCAATTCTGTCAATTGCTCAACAGTAATTTGTTCACCCATCGTAGAATACTTATGCTCTTGAGAGAAGCCACTAGTGAAACCTATGGCCCATGGGTCTCTTTCTCATTATATCAATCTCCATCACTTTATTATTGCTTTGCTTTTACTTTTCTTGTACTTTTTACTTTGCATCTCTATACCAAAAATACCAAAAATATTATTTATCATCTCTATCAGATCTCACTTTCGTAAGTGACCGTGAAGGGATTGACAACCCCTAAGCGCGTTGGTTGCGTTGAGCTATAGTTTTTGTGTATGTACGAGGGACTCGAGCGTGGCCTCCTACTGGATTGATACCTTGGTTCTCAAAAATTGAGGGAAATACTTACGCTACTTTGCCGCATCATCCTCTCCTCTTCGGGGAAATCCGACGCAGTGCTCAAGAGGTAGCAATCAGCCGGTGAAAAGACCATGCTGATTACTTGTGTAATTGAAACAACAAAAAACCAATAAGGCAAACAACCGGTGGTAAATAAATTTAGCCTTGTAACTAAAGGTTGGGGGTTTTCTGATTCAAATGCGATCAGTAAACCGGACCAACGGGGTTAAGCTAAGATTCGAATATGATCATACAACCCCCAGTGGCTTTGGCGTTGCGCCGATCAAGAGGGTACCGACAGCTGTGTTCTCTTTGGTTCGAATACGACCTATGTTTGAACAGGAAGCCCCCAAATGACCTTCAGAGGTTTTTAATGACCCTGATTCGAATACGATCCAAGTCGGACCCAAAAGGAGTTAAGTTGTGATTCGAATATGATCAAGAAGCCCCCTGGTGAGTTTGGCTTTGAGCCGATCAAGAGGGTTGTGACAGCTATGTTCTCTTTGGTTCGAATACGACCTATGTTCGAACAGGAAGCCCCCAAGTGACCTTGATAGTTTGCAGCTAGATTCGAATACGATCATAAGCCAGACTAAAAAGGGTTAGACTTGATTCAGATATGATCAGCTCCTTAATAGTCATATCAAAAAATATTAAAGATATGTAAAGAAGGAAAGAGACTGATGGTCTTACTTTATTACTTATCATATAGTATATACAACGTCAAAGATGTACATGATGAGAGCCGGTGGCTCAAGTGTAGTATGGCCGAAGTTAAGCAATATTCCACGGCCGGCGGGTCTCCTCCTCCGACTTACATGAGTCTTTGTGCTCTCGGACGTCAATGAGGTAATATGACCCGTTGTTTAAGTTCTTGCTGACCACAAAGGGTCCTTCCCAAGGTGGGGATAGCTTGTGTGCATCTGAAAGATCCTGGATGAGCCAGAGCACCAGGTCACCTTCTTGAAAAGTCCTGGACCTAACCCGGCGGCTATGATAACGGCGCAGGTCCTGTTGATAAATTGTTGATCGAGCCGCTGTTAAGTCTCTTTCCTCATCTAACAAGTCAAGTGCATCCTGTCTGGCTTGTTCGTTATTAGCCTCAACATAAGCCTCCACACGGGGCGAGTCATGATGGATGTCACTGGGCAACACCGCTTCCGCTCCATAAACCATGAAGAAAGGTGTATAACCTGTAGACCTGTTAGGAGTGGTGTTGATACTCCACAACACCGAGGGTAACTCCTCTACCCAACACCCTGGCGTTCGCTGCAAGGGAACCATAAGCCGGGGCTTGAGACCTTTTAAGATTTCCCGATTTGCTCTCTCAACCTGACCATTGGATTGAGGATGAGCTACAGAAGAAACATCAAGCCGGATATGCTCGCGCTGACAGAACTCCTCCATAGCCCCTTGGGATAGATTAGTGCCATTGTCAGTGATAATGCTGTGTGGAAAATCAAAACGGAAGATCACCTTTTTCATGAACTGAACCGTTGTGGCCGCATCACACTTACTCACTGGTTCTGCCTCAACCCACTTTGTGAATTTGTCAACTACCACTAAAAGATGTGTCTTTTTATCCTTAGACCTTTTGAAAGGCCCAACCATGTCAAGCCCCCAGACCGCAAACGGCCAAGTGATTGGAATCATCCACAGCTCTTGAGCCGGCACATGTGCCTGTCGTGCGAATTTTTGACATCCATCACATCTACTGACCAGATCTTCTGCATCAGCGTGAGCCGTCAACCATTAAAAACCATGACGAAAAGCTTTGGCCACCAGAGATTTTGACCCGGCGTGATGACCACAATCGCCTTCATGGATCTCACGAAGTATTTCTTGGCCTTCTTCAGGGGAAACACACCGCTGAAACGCTCCAGAGATGCTGCGATGGTATAGTTCTCCGTCAGAAATCGTTAATGACTTAGATCACCGGGTTATCTGTCGGGCCAGGGTCTCATCCGCTGGCCGCTCGCCCCGGGTCATGTAAGCCAAGAACGGCACTGTCCAATCCGGGGTGACATGAAGAGCCGCCACCAACTGCGCCGCCGGGTCAGGAATGGCTAGATCTTCTTCTGTAGGTAAATGAACAGACGGGTTATGCAAAATATCCAAAAAAGGTGTTAGGTGGCACCTGCTTACGCTGAGATCCCAACCGGCTTAAAGCATCAGCCGCTTCGTTCTTCCTGCGGTCAATGTGCTCCACCTGATAACCTTGAAAGTGTCTCGCAACAGCATCAACTTTACGGCGATAAGCCGCCACGAGAGAATCTTTGGAATCCCACTTGCCTGACACCTGTTGAGCTACCAAATCTGAGTCGCCAAGACACCTGACCCGGCTCAAGCTCATCTCTTTAGCCATTCGAAGACCATGGAGCAACGCTTCATATTCTGCTGCGTTGTTAGTGCAAGGAAACATCAGCCGCAACACATAACAAAATTTGTCACCTCGAGGGGAGGTTAAAATAACTCCAGCCCCCGAGCCTTCCAACTGTCTGGACCCATCAAAGTGAATAGTCCAATATGTGTTGTCTGGTTTCTCCTCCGGCATCTGCATCTCTGTCCAGTCATTAATAAAGTCGACTAGTGCTTGAGACTTGATCGCAGTTCGTGCTACATACTTCAACCCATGACACCCAAGCTCAATGGCCCACTTGGCGACTCGTCCAATGGCTTCTCTATTTTGAATGATGTCTCCTAAAGGAGCAGAGCTAATCACAGTGATTGGGCGACCCTGAAAGTAATGTTTGAGCTTCCGGCTCGCCATGAACACCCCATACACAAGCTTCTGCCAATGTGGATATCTTTGTTTAGATTCAATCAACACCTCATTGACGTAGTAAACCGGCCGTTGAACCGGATGTTCCTTGCCAACCTCCTTGCGCTCCACCACAATTGCCACACTAACAGCTCGTGAGTTGGCGGCTACGTATAACAATAGCAGTTCTTTCTCAACTGGAGCAGCAAGGACCGGCGGCTCAGCAAGCTGTCTCTTCAGATCCTCAAAAGCAGAGTTCGCAGCATCGCTCCAAACGAAATCATCTGTTTTCTTCATCATCTGATACAAAGGCATCGCCTTCTCCCCTAACCGGCTTATGAACCGGCTCAAAGCAGCAACACGACCCGCCAGTCGTTGAACGTCATTGATGCATGTTGGTTTAGCCAGGGATGTGATTGCCTTAATCTTCTCCGGGTTAGCTTCAATACCTCGGTTGGACACCAAAAAAACCCAAAAGCTTGCCAGATGGGACTCCAAAAACACACTTGGCCGGGTTGAGCATCATTTTGTAGACCCGGAGGTTATCAAAGGTCTCTTTCAGATATGTGACCAAGGTTTCCTCCTCCCTGGACTTTACCACTATATCATCCACATAAGCATGAACATTACGTCCTATTTGATTATGAAGGCAATTCTGCATACACCGTTGATAAGTTGCCTGGGTACTCTTGAGCCCGAAGGGCATAGACACATAGCAGAAGGCTCCAAACAGAGTGATGAAAGCCGTCTTCTCCTGGTCCTTTACTGCCATCTTGATCTGATGATAACCTGAATAAGCATCCAGAAAGCTCAAACGTGCGCAACCCACCGTAGCATCGATGATCTGATCAATACGGGGGAGAGCAAAAGGGTCAGCCGGACAAGCCTTGTTTAAATCAGTGTAATCCACACACATACGCCAGGTGCCGTTCTTTTTGAGTACCAGCACCGGGTTGGCCAACCACTCTGGGTGAAAGACTTCCACAATGAACCCGGTCGCCAAGAGCCGGGCCACCTCTTCTCCAATGGCCTTGCGCCTTTCCTCCTTGAACCGTCGGAGAAATTGCCTGACCGGCTTAAACTTTGGATCAATATTGAGAGTGTGCTCGGCGAGTTCTCTCAGGACACCTGGCATGTCAAAAGGCTTCCATGCAAAGATGTCTTGGTTCTCATGGATGAACTCGATGAGGGAGCTTTCCTATTTTGGATCCAAGCTGGCACTGATGATGAACTGCTTGGATGAGTCGTCGGGTACAAAATCAACCGTTTTGGTGTCATCAGCTGACTTGAATTTCAACACCGGTTCATGCTCTGTTGTTGACTTCTTTAAAGACGTCATGTCTGCCAGGTCAATATTATCTTTATAAAATTTTAGCTCTTCTGTTGCACAAACAGATTCAACATATGCAGCATCTCCTTCTTCACACTCCATGGCTATTTTCCGGCTTCCCTGTACTGTAATGGTGCCCTTATAACCCGTCATCTTGAGCGGCAGATACAATACACGGCCAAGCCATGAACTTGGCGTAAGCCGACAGTCCAAACAAAGCATGATATGGGCTTTTGATCTTAACCACTTCAAAGGTTAATTTCTCCGCTCGGGAATCATATTCATCCCCAAAGGCTACTTCCAGTTCAATCTTACCAACTGGATATGCCGACTTGCCAGGTACCACACTGTGAAAAACAGTGTTAGAATGCTTAAGACTCTTATCAGTCAACCCCATCCGGCGAAACGTCTCATAGTAGAGAATGTTGATGCTACTGCCTCCATCTATGAGCACTTTAGTAAATTTATATCCACCAACCTGAGGCGCCACCAACAAGGCCAAGTAACCCGGATTATCAACCCGAGGAGGATGATCCTCTCTGCTCCATACAATGGGCTGTTCTGACCACCGTAAGTAACGTGGAATCGCCGGCTCAATGACATTGACAGCCCTCTTGTGAAGCTTCTGGTCCCTTTTGCACAAGCTAGTGGTAAACACATGACATTGCCCACTATTCAACTGTTTTGGGTTGCTCTAATATCCGGACTGTTGCTGCTGATTACCTTGGCCAGGTTGTGGATTATAGCCTCCCTGGTTACCCATATGGCCTTGACCGTGGAAACCACCTCCACCTGAACCGGTGTCCGGGCCATGAAAGCCGCCTCCACCTGAACTGTCGCCTGGGCCGTGACTTCCATCATACGCATTTGAATTTTTAAACGTTTTCATGATTGTACAGTCTTTCCACAGGTGGGTGGCTGGCTTCTCCCGGGTGCCGTGTCTTGGACAAGGTTCATTCAATAGTTGCTCAAGGGTGGGACCTGACCCGCCCGACCGAGGGCTCTGCCTACCCTTGCCCCGTGGATTTTTGCCCTGCGCATTGGTGTTAGCCACAAATTCGTCAGCCTTACGCTTATTACTTCCTTGATTTGCCGGGTTATGCTGGTGACCCTTGCCGTTGCCGTTCTTTTTTCCCTTCCCTGTCTTTTCTTCATCAGACACAGGGTCCTTGGTACTATCAGAATCAGCATACTTGACGAGAGCCACCATCAACTGGCCCATGTCATTGCAGTCACGTTTAAGCCGCCCCAGTTTCTGCTTCAGAGGTTCAAAACGGCAATTTTTCTCCAACATTAATACTGTCAAGCCGGCATCCATCTTATTAGATGAATGAATTTCTCCTTGACCCGACGCACCCAATGGGTTGTGGACTCTCCTTCCTCTTGTTTACAATTAGTCAGGTCCACAATTGATATAGGTTGTTTGCATATCTCCTTGAAGTTCTGAATGAACCGGGCCTTTAACTCTGCCCATGAGCCGATGGAATTGGGGGGCAACCCCTTCAACCAAGTGCGAGCCATTCCATCCAACATCATGGTGAAATACTTAGCCATTATTGCGTCGCTGACCTCCAACAGCTCCATGGCCATCTCATAGCTCACAATCCAGGCCCCAGGCTGCAAGTCGGCTGTGTAATTAGGCACCTTATGAGGCCCCTTGAAGTCCTTTGGCAAACTCTCATTACGTATGGCAGGCACCAGGCAAGGGGCACCTCTGGTTCTCGTGGCCACTCCTGCCTCAACCGAGGTTGCTGGGTAAGCCGGAAAAGTCTGGTGAGCCGCCTGCTCCGTTGCCAGTTGAACCGCTCGCTCAGCCTCTTGTCGGATCATCTCCTAATCCACTAAATTAAGGGCTCCAGCCTGTACCGGCTCATGCCTATGCGGCCGGTTGCGGCGTTGAGCATTGCTTGACATATCAGCTGAGTCCATATGTCTACTGTAGCTTGGGCTCCGGCTCGGGTGAGGGGTTGAATGGATTCTGTCTCGACTGTAAGAGTACGCATCCTGCTGTGCCAGAGCTGCCTGAAGAAGTTCCCTCACCCTTTGCGTCTTGATCGTCACCAGAGAGTCGCCTTCCATCGGGAGAGCCACCAAACGAGCTGATGCAGCAATAAGGTTTTCCAAGGGATTGGAGAAGTGACCGGGTGGTGTTGGCGCATAATGAGGTGGAGCGGTATGTACACGGGGTGGTTCCATGGCGCGCGGCTGAACCGGTGCCCCGGGGGTCGTGATCCAATTTGCCTCCGGTGGGTTACTTGTCCCGGCCCCGGGTGTATGAAAGAGGTTCCTAGGATCGAGCGTCAGAGGTAAACGTGACTGAGTTTTCTGATGCCTTCTTCTCATGAACTCGTTTGACGCGTTCAGATCCATCGAGAGCCGGAAAGTCTCCGCTTGAAGCTGTTGAGCACGAGCATCCAAAGCCACCCGCTCCGCGGCCATCCTGACCTCCTCCGCTGCTAAATTTTCTTTAGCTTGTACCATCTCCTCACGTACGCGTGCCACCTCCGCGTCATGCTGAGCTTTATCCGCCGGCTCTACCACGGTAGTCAACAGAGTCATCAGTTTATCCATGTGGTCCATTAGGATCTGAGCCGAGGGGCGCGCAGGGTCTCCTAACCCGGCTACGGCCGACCCGGTGGTTATTGTTGCTGCAGCTGTGGAGTTCTGCCCAGGTTGCGCGCCTGCCATGAAGACTCCGACCCGATTCGGCGGCTCAGAGGGGTCCGGAATACTGCTGCCATCGGAACAGCCTTCGAGCATGCCATCCTGCAACTGATACAAAGAGTCTGTCTCGCCCGTTGATGATGTAGCGTCAGAACAGATGGCCGTCTCACCGCCATCCACTGATCCTTCAGAGTATTCACCACCGTGGATGCAACCTACGAAGGCATGCTTCATGACAGATTGAACACGGGCGGCGCGCTGAGCCGTTTCGACGAGGTTGGTGTGGACGTCCGACTTGCCAATCCGGCCGATGAAGACATGAATTCCGTCGAAGGGGACCCGGTATCCGTACTCAATTGAGCCGGCCTCGGGCCCCCAGCCTTCGTCGTCGATGTAGAGCTTGTCGTGACGACTCTTGGTCATCCGGCCCACAGCGTATCCCTTGAGTCCTTCGAAATTGCCCTTCAAAAACTCAAATCCACCGTGCGCTGGCCCCACGGTGGGCGCCAACTGTTGTGGAATTGTCACGGCAGATGTCCTAGCAGAAGGACTTAGTCGTAGGGCCATCGCAACTAGGAAGCTTAAAGGGGTTAATCGGGACAAAGAACACGAGAGATTTTATACTAGTTTGGCCCCTTACAATGAAGGTAAAAGCCTACGTCTAGTTGTGTTGATATTGCTGGGGTTTCGATCACCAAGAGGCTAGTTCGCCGGCTTGGTTCTCGATCTCTTGTTTTTCGCCCTAGGCCGCCACCGGGTCGTCCCCTTATATACACGGGTTGACGCCTGGTGGCCTACAGAGTCCCGGCCGGCTCATAAATCGTGTCCGGCTCGGTGACTTCTTTTACATTCCTTTCCTTACAAGTCTTTCCTTACATACGGCGGTTTATAATATTGGGCCTTAAGCCGCCGCTAGGCCTTTAGGCCTTCTACAAGATTTAATAACCTATCACTTTGAATGTCTATTTGGCTTCCTTTGTGAACCGCCATTGGGACAGACCCGGCCACTCCTGGGCGGGTCATAATTGATAGCTATATCCCCAACACAATGTATATTTTTGGTATACGCAAGGAATATATTTTTATACATGTTTAACATTTTTCAAACTCATGATTAATGTTTTTTAAAACATATGTTTTGATATCTACATTTTCTGTACATGTCGTACATTTTTCGTATACATGTGAGACATCATTTTTATGCATTTTAAACATTTTTTAAATATGTGGTACACATTTTTTTCAAATATTTGTTTTAATGTGTGTTATGTTTACACAAAATGTATATTTTTTTGTATATATAAGGAACATTTTTCATACATGTTTACATTTTTTCAAATATATGATTAACATTTTTATAAATATATGTTTTGATATTATTGTTGTCATCAACGTTGTATATATTTCGCATATATCTGGAACATTAATTTTTGCATGTTTAACAATCTTCAAATACATGATTAACATTTTTTTGAAACACATTTTTGATGTGTACTTTTTCATTCATATTTGTACATTTTTAATATACATAAGGAACTTTTTCTACTCATAGTTAACATTTTTCAAATACATCATTAATGTTTTTTTCAAATACATGTTTAATGTCTACTTTTTTCGTGGACATTATATATTTTGTAATCGATTAGAGGTTTTGTCGAAAGGGTTGGCAGGGAAGATGTGAAGCCAGAATTGGGAACAACTTTTGACTGATTGATGGAGGCATACGATTTCTATAACCTGTATTCTTGGGAACAGGGTTTTGGAATCAGATATGGGAAGAGCAGGCTAAACCCAGACAAAAGGAAGACGATGCAAAAAAATGTTTGCGGCTGCTCGGTACGTTGTAATTTCAGTTTTTTTCTTGAAGAGGGGGAGAAGTCTGATACAGTAATTAGCGGAGTCATCAATCTGTGCTGAAGACTATGGAACAAGGGAAGCCATTGCGGGAGAACACGTGGTCTTGCCGGTTCCTCACACGAGTCTTCCTATGCCCGGCCACACCACACTTGCTGCGTTTTGCCTCCTTCCTTGGTTGCTTTGGGAGACCCCCTTTTTCTGGGCATGTGCCTGCTAGCTTTTTTCTTCATAATTAATGATGCCTGCTCCAGGTTAGAAACACTGTACAAAATGATCCCTCCATACTTCAATACGGCTCTTTATACCTCTGGACGCGCAAATCACTAGGAGGGCCAACGCTGCAGGTAATGTGACTGGTAGTATGACCCATAGTTGGTTTTCCAATTCTTTGGTTCAGCCATGCACAAAGCGCCGTTGAGCTCACCTAAGCAGTGATCATGCCATCTGAGTTTCATATTTGGTGGGCCTCTGATATTATCCTTCCACTCAATGCTCTCGAGGTCAAAGCATAGTATAAAGTTCTTCATGTTATATCGGCCGTGTGCCCAGAAATACAACATACCGTTGACCGTTGAGTGTAATGGTCAAAGCTAAAGTCTTTGTAACGGAATGGTCAAGATCCCCTATGTCTCCATCCACCCCATCTCCTACTGTATAGACCTCAAAATATGCCTGATCTTGAAAGCGCACCATCTTGTACGTGCCAGACGGAACGGCACGACTAAAGCCCCGGTGCCCACCAACTTCGAAGCGAGTGACGAGCACCTTCAT
>NC_041392.1:689429375-689432274 GCF_002162155.2 Triticum dicoccoides | reverse complement strand
ACATAGCCGTTATCCAGATAGCCGACAACACATACAACTTCAGCAGGACTCGTGGGCACAGGTTTCTAGACACAACGCATATCTACCTCACCTTTGCTCGAATAATAAAGAAATATCGATGTTGCTAACTGGAGTTCCCAAAGTTTTGTGTATATTTTATCAAATGCAGCTAAACACACGATGAAACATGGAAAGAGCCAAACAAAATCTACCGCACAATGAAACAGATCAATGAGCAAAAAACGTGTTGGCTGGTGAGTGTATATATACAATGCATAATTCTCCAATATGATTATTATTTCAAATAAAGCGAAAAGAAGATCTTGGCTGCTGGATTCCTCCCCAGATTCCTCCTCTTTCTCATTTTCCTCAGAAGCTTCAGATTCCATTTCCTTGCCAATGAATGCCCGAGCCTTTCTGGAACTGCTCTTCTTGTGAGATGAAGACTTTGAAGATTTTGATGATCAGGACTTTGAAGATTTCTTCTTTTTCTTCGAGTCATATGAAATGTCATCCTTGTACTTTTTCTTCTTTGATTCCTTCACCCACTGGGGACAATCAGCAATGAAGTGACCCGACTTCTTGCATTTCTGGCAAGTACTCTTCTTGTTGTCGCGGGATGAGGAATCTGATCTGATGTAATCACCTTTTAAAGATTTTCCAAAACGGCCACGCCTTGAGAACTTCTGAAATTTTCTCACAAGCATTGCTAGCTCCTGGCTTAGTTCCTCAGGATCCCCAAGGCTCCTGTCAGAATCTTCCTCTTCAGATGAGGAAACTTCCTTGGCCTTCAGTGCACGTGATCTTCCATAGCTTGGCCCATTGAGGTCTCTCTTCTCACCTAATTGGAACTCATGAGTATTCAGTCTCTCGAGGATATCAATAGGATCTAGTGACTTGTAGTCTCCATGTTCTTGAATCATCAGTGCCAGTGTATCGAATGAGGAATCAAGTGATCTCAACAATTTCTTCACCACCTCATGGTCGGTGATGTCAGTGGCACTAAGTGCTTGAAGCTCATAGGAGATTTCAGTAAGGCGATCGAAGGTTTGCTGAACATTTTTGTTGTCGAGTCTTTTGAAGCGATTGAAGAGATTGCGAAGAACGTCAACTCGAGAGTTACGTTGGGTTGAGAATCCTTCGTTGACCTTGGACAGCCTATCCCAGATAAACTTTGCAGTCTTAAAAGCACTCACTCTGCCGTACTGTCCTTTGCTCAGATGGCCACATATGATATTCTTCGCTTGAGAGTCGTTGCTTGAATCTCTTCACACCAGCAGCATTCACGGAGTGAGTGATGGAGGGAACACCATTTTCCACAATGTACCAGAGATCGTTGTCAATTGCCTCAAGATGCATGCGCATCTTATTCTTCCAGTAGGGGTAGTCTGTTCCATCACAGGTAGGACACCCATCCGAGACATTGATCATACATCCAGTCGACATAACTAAAACTAGAAGTGATTAAACCAAAATCACACAAAACAGGGGACTAACCTGCTCTGATACCAATTGAAAGTGCATTATATCGACTAGAGGGGGTGAAAATAGGCATTTTTTACAAATTCATCACTGAGGAAATACTACTTGAGGAATTTGCTAAGTGACGAACTATAAGCAGCGGACTAAGTACTCGGCTGCATGCATAATGCTACCTCTTGAGCACTACGTTGGTTTTCCCCGAAGAGGAAGGGATGATGCAACAAAGTAGCGTAAGTATTTCCCTCAGTTTTTGAGAACCAAGGTATCAATCCCCGAAGAGGAAGGGATGATGCACAAAACAAATAAATCCTCGCAACCAACGCGATAAGGGGTTGTCAATCCCAACACGGCCACTTGCGAGGGTGAGATCTGATAGATATGATAAGATAATATTTTTGGTATTTTTATGATAAAGATGCAAAGTAAAATAAAAGCAAAGTAAAAAAAGCAAAGGAAATAACTAAGTATTGGGAGATTAATATGATGAAGATAGACCCGGGGGCATAGGTTTCACTAGTGGCTTCTCTCGAGAGCATAGGTATTCTATGGTGGGTGAACGAATTACTGTTCAGCAATTGACAGAATTGAGCATAGTTATGAGAATATCTAGGTATGATCATGTATATAGGCATCACGCCCGAGACAAGTAGATCGGCTCCTGCCTGCATCTACTACTATTACTCCACTCATCGACCGCTATCTAGCATGCATCTAGAGTATTAAGTTCATGGAAACAGAGTAACGCCTTAAGCAAGATGACATGATGTAGAGGGATAAACTCATGCAATATGATGAAAACCCCATCTTGTTATCCTCGATGGAAACAATACAATACGTGCCTTGCTGCCTCTACTCTCACTGGGAAAGGACACTGCAAGATTGAACCCAAAGCTAAGCACTTCTCCCATTGCAAGAAAGATCAATCTAGTAGGCCAAACCAAACTGATAATTCAAAGAGACTTGCAAAGATAACCAATCATACATAAAAGAATTCAGAGAAGATTCAAATATTGCTCATAGATAGACTTGATCATAAACCCACAATTCATCGGTCTCAACAAACACACCGCAAAAAGAAGATTACATCAAATAGATCTCCACAAGAGAGGGGGAGAACATTGTATTGAGATCTAAAAAGAGAGAAGAAGCCATCTAGCTAATAACTATGGACCCGTAGGTCTGAGGTGAACTACTCACGCTTCATCGAAGGGGTTATGGTGATGATGTAGAAGCCCTCCGTGATCGATGCCCCCTTCGGCGGAGCTCCGGAACAGGCCCCAAGGTGGGATCTCGGGGATATAGAAAGTTGCGGCGGTGGAATTAGGGTTTTGGCTCCGTATCTGATCGTTTGGGGGTACGTAGGTATATATATAGGAGGAAGGAGTGCGTCGGTGGAGCAACAGGGGGCCCACGAGGG
>NC_041392.1:689367479-689428929 GCF_002162155.2 Triticum dicoccoides | reverse complement strand
CTCGTGGCCTCCTCCTTTGTTTCTTGACGTAGGGTCCAAGTCTCCTGGGTCTTGTTCGTTGAGAAAATCACATTCCCGAAGGTTTCATTCCGTTTGGACTCCATTTGATATTCCTTTTCTTCAAAATCCTAAAATAGGCAAAAAAATAGCAATTCTTGGCTGGGCCTCCGGTTAATAGGTTAGTCCCAAAAATAATATAAAAGTGGATAATAAAGCCCAATAATGTCCAAAACAGTAGATAATATAGCATGGAGCAATCAAAAATTATAGATACGTTGGAGACGTATCAAGCATCCCCAAGCTTAATTCCTGCTCGTCCTCGAGTAGGTAAATGATAAAAACAGAATTTTTGATGCGGAGTGCTACTTGGCATAATTTTAATGTAATTCTTCTTAATTGTGGTATGAATATTCAGATCCAAAAGATTCAAGACAAAAGTTCATATTGACATAAAAATAATAATACTTCAAGCATACTAACAAAGCAATTATGTCTTCTCAAAATAACATGGCCAAAGAAAGTTCATCCCTACAAAATCATATAGTTTAGTCATGCTCCATTTTCGTCACACAAGAATGCTTTCATCATGCACAACCCCGATGACAAGCCAAGCAATTGTTTCATACCTTAGCAATCTCAAACCTATAAAATTTCACGCAATATATGAGCGCGAGCCATGGACATAGCACTATGGGTGGAATAGAATATGATGATGGGGGTTATGTGGAGAAGACAAAAAGGGAGAAAGTCTCACATCAACAAGGCTAATCAATGGGCTATGGAGATGCCCACCGATTGATGTTAATGCAAGGAGTAGGGATTGCCATGCAACGGATGCACTAGAGCTATAAATGTATGAAAGCTCAACAAAAGAAACTAAGTGGGTGTGCATCCAACTTGCTTGCTCACGAAGACCTAGGGCACTTGAGGAGGCCCATTGTTGGAATATACAAGCCAAGTTCTATAATGAAAATTCCCACTTGTATATGAAAGTGACAAAACAAAAGACTCTCTATCATGAAGATTATGGTGCTACTTTGAAGCACAAGTGTGGTAAAGGATAGTAACATTGTCCCTTCTCTCTTTTTCTCTCATTTTTTTATTTTTTTTATTTGGGCCTTTCTCTCTTTTTTTATATGGCCTCTCTCTTTTTTATTTATTTCCTCACTTGGGACAATGCTCTAGAAAATGATGATCATCACACTTCTATTTATTTACAACTCATGATTACAACTCGATGCTAGAACAAAAGATGACTCTATATGAATGCCTTTGGTGGTGTACCGGGATATGCAATGAACCAAGAGTGACATGTATGGAAGAATTATGAACGGTGGCTTTGCCACAAATACTATGTCAACTACATGATCATGCTAAGAAATATGACAATGATGAATGTGTCATGATAAACGGAATGGTGGAAAGTTGCATGGCAATATATCTCGGAATGGCTATGGAAATGCCATAATAGGTAGGTATGGTGGCTGTTTTGACGAAGATTAAGGAGGTTTATGTGTGAAAGAGCGTATCATATCACGGGGTTTGGATGCACCAGCGAAGTTTGCACCAACTCTCAATGTGAGAAAGGGCAATGCACGGTACCGAAGAGGCTAGCAATGATGGAAGGGTGAGAGTTGCGTATAATTCATGGACTCAACATTAGTCATAAAGAACTCACATACTTATTGCAAAAATCTACAAGTCATCAAAAACATCGGCACTACGCGCATGCTCCTAGGGGGATAGATTGGTAGGAAAAGACCATCGCTCGTCCCCGACTGCCACTCATAAGGAAGACAATCAAATAACACCTCGTGTTTCAAATTTGTTACATAACATTTACCATACGTGCATGCTACGTGACTTGCAAAGTTCAACACAAGCACTTCTCAAATTCACAACTACTCAACTAGCACGACTTTGATATTATTACCTCCATATCTCAAAATAATCATCAAGCATCAAACTTCTCTTAGTATTCAAAACATTCATAGGATTTTTTTACTAATCTTGAATACCTAGTATATTAGGATTTTAAGCAAACTACCATGCTATTTAAGACTCTCAAAATAATCTAAGTGAAGCATGAGAGATCAATAGTTTCTATAAAACAAATCCACCACCGTGCTCTAAAAGATATAAGTGAAGTACTAGAGCAAAACTATATAACTCGAAAGATATAAGCGAAGCACATAGAGCATTCTAACAAATTCCAAATCATGTATGGCTCTCTCAAAAGGTGTGTACAGCAAGGATGATTGTGGTAAACTAAAAAGAAAAGACTTAAATCATACAAAACGCTCCAAGCAAAACACATATCATGTGGTGAATAAAAATATAGCTCCAAGTAAAGTTACCGATAGAAGTAGACAAAAAGAGGGGATGGCTTCCGGGGCATCCCCAAGCTTAGTCTTTTAGGTGTCCTTAGATTATCTAGGGGGTGCCATGGGCATCCCCAAGCTTAGACTCTTGCCACTCCTTGTTCCATAATCCATCAAATCTTTACCCAAAACTTGAAAACTTCACAACACAAAACTCAAAGTAGAAAATCTCGTGAGCTCCGTTAGCGAAAGAAAACAAAATACCACTTCAAGGGACTGTAATGAACTCATTATTTATTTATATTGGTGTTAAACCTACTGTATTCCAACTTATCTATGGTTTATTAACTATTTTACTAGCCATATATTCATTAAAATAAGCAAACAACACACGAAAAACAGAATCTGTCAAAAACAGAACAGTCTGTAGTAATCTGTATCTAGCACAAGATCTGGAACCCCAAAAATTCTAAAATAAATTTCTGTACGTGAGGAATTTATGTACTAATCATCTGCAAAAAGAATTAACTAAATAGCACTTTCCAAATAAAAATGGCAGCAGTTCTCGTGAGCACTAAAGTTTCTGTTTTTTACAGCAAGATATCAAGACTTTCCCCAAGTCTTCCCAACGGTTCTACTTGGCACAAACACTAATTAAACACAAAAGACACAACCTAAACAGAGTCTAGATAAATTATTTATTACTAAACAGGAGCAAAAAGCAAGTAATAAAATTGGGTTGCCTCCCAACAAGCGCTATCGTTTAACGCCCCTAGCTAGGCATAAAAAAACAAGGATAGATCTAGGTATTGCCATCTTTGGTTTTCAACTTTTGAGCAGAATCAAGCTCGAATCCGGGAGGTTCTTTACATTTCCCTTCATATTCTGAAATTTTTAGATCTAAATAATCCAACCGCTTATTGCAAAGAGTAATCAACATATTCATACGGTTGATATTTTCGCTAACGTTCTTAAGAGGTTCAAGAGACTTCTGTAAAATTTTAGTGACTTCACAAATTTTTTCAAAAACTTGTGTCTCTTCCTGGGTAGGATGAGGCCCCTTTTGTTGAGGTAGTGTTCCCACTGTACCTTCTATAATCTCAAGCGCAATATGGGGATCAATTTCAATAAAATTGCCTTTGGCAACGCAATCCAAGAGTTGTCTATGAGACATATTTATTCCAACATAGAAATTGCGAAGCAAAATTCTAAAGTTCACTTCAAAGGTACAATTACGATAAGACTCCATTATCCTCGACCAGGCATCTTTTAAGTTTTCTCCTTGTCTTTGCTTAAAATTTAGAATTTCATTCTCGGGAGACAACGGAGAAGATAAGGGACTAGCAATAACGACAAGCAAACGGAAAAGAGGAGAACGGCAAAAGAGAGGGAGGATAAAGAGAGGGGGCGAATAAAACGGCAAGGGTGAAGTGGGGGAGAGGAAAACAAGAGGCAAATGGCAAATAATGTAATGCGGGAGATAAGGATTGTGATGGGTACTTGGTATATTGACTTTTGCGTAGACTCCCCGGCAACGGCACCAGAAATCCTTCTTGCTACCTCTTGAGCACTGTGTTGGTTTTCCCCGAAGAGGAAGGGATGATGCAGCAAAGTAGCTTAAGTATTTCCCAAAGTTTTTGAGAACCAAGGTATCAATCCAGTAGGAAGCTATGCGCGAGTCCCTTGTACCTGCACAAAACAAATAAATCCTCGCAACCAACGCGATAAGGGGTTGTTAATCCCTACACGGCCACTTACGAGAGTGAGATCTGATAGATATGATAAGATAATATTTTTGGTATTTTTATGATAAAGATGCAAAGTAAAATAAAAGCAAAGGAAATAACTAAGTATTGGGAGATTAATATGATGAAGATAGATCCGGGGGCCATAGGTTTCACTAGTGGCTTCTCTCGAGAGCATAGGTATTCTACGGTGGGTGAACGAATTACTGTTGAGCAACTGGCAGAATTGAGCATAGTTATGAGAATATCTAGGTATGATCATGTATATAGGCATCACGTCCGAGACAAGTAGACCGACTCCTGCCTGCATCTACTACTATTACTCCACTCATCAACCGCTATCCAGCATGCATCTAGAGTATTAAGTTCATGGAAACAGAGTAACGCCTTAAGCAAGATGACATGATGTAGAGGGACAAACTCATGCAATATAATGAAAACCCCATCTTGTTATCCTCGATGGCAACAATACAATACGTGCCTTGCTACCCCTACTGTCACTGGGAAAGAACACCGCAAGATTGAACCCAAAGCTAAGCACTTCTCCCATTGCAAGAGAGATCAATCTAGTAGGCCAAACCAAACAGATAGTTCGAAGAGACTTGCAAAGATAACAAATCATACATAAAAGAATTCAGAGAAGATTCAAATATTGCTCATAGATAGACTTGATCATAAACCCACAATTCATCGGTCTCAACAAACACACTGCAAAAAGAAGATTACATTGAATAGAGCTCCACAAGAGAGGGGGAGAACATTGTATTGAGATCCAAAAAGAGAGAAGAAGCCATCTAGCTAATAACTATGGACCCGTAGGTCTGAGGTGAACTACTCACGCTTCATCGGAGGGGCTATGGTGATGATGTAGAAGCCCTCCGTGATCGATGCCCCTTCTGGCGACGCTCCGGAACAAGCCCCAAGATGGGATCTCGTGGATACAGAAAGTTCCAGCGGTGGAATTAGGGTTTTGGCTCTGTATCTGGTCGTTTGGGGGTACGTAGGTATATATAGGAGGAAGGAGTACGTCGGTGGAGCAACAGGGGGCCCACGAGGGTGGAGGGCGCGCCTGGGGGGGTAGGCGCGCCCCCCCTACCTCGTGGCCTCCTCCTTTGTTTCTTGTCGTAGGGTCCAAGTCTCCTGGGTCTTGTTCATTGAGAAAATCACGTTCCCGAAGGTTTCATTTCGTTTGGACTCCGTTTGATATTCCTTTTCTTCGAAACCCTAAAATAGGCAAAAAAAAATAGCAATTCTGGGCTGGGCCTCCGGTTAATAGGTTAGTCCCAAAATAATATTAAAGTGGATAATAGAGCCCAATAATGTTCAAAACAGTAGATAATATAGCATGGAGCAATCAAAAATTATAGATACGTTGGAGAAGTATCACATAACAAGACAGTAGCATGATCATCATGATGAAATGAAACATACACAGATCACAAGTAGCGTGTAAATAGGATAAGCAGCAGAAGACAAGATGACTGAAGAAATAGAATTAAGAAAATTGAGAGAGTCTTTAGTCAAAGTCTTCAAACAGTAATGATCAATTTCATCAACACATGAGTGAGGAAATGAAAGGGTTGAGGAAATAGAACCAGTAGCTCGATGAAGACAATGATTTGGTAGACCTGTTCCAACTGATGTGACAGTTGTACGTCTGGTTAGAGCGGCTCGGTATTTAAACCAAAGAACACACCGTCCTTACCGTATTCTCCTTTAGATAAGGTCACACAGACCTCGCCCAATCACTCGTGGTAAGTCTTCAAGGTGACTTCCAAAACTTCATAGACTTGGTCATCCGACGATCCACAATTCCTCTTGGATGCTCTAGACCATGACGCCTAACAGTCTGGAAGATGCACAATCTTCAAAGGTAACAAGTGTCGGTTTCACACAGGAACAATCTCTTCAGTGATGCTCAATCAATTTGGGTTTTAGGTATTGGGGTTTTGGGATTTTCTTCACTAATGATTTTCGCTGAAAGTCCTCGGAGGACGGGGTGGTCTAAATGACAAGTGTTAGTTTCTCTCGGAGCAGCCAACCAGCTAGTGGTTGAAGGGGGCGCCTATTTATAGCCGGGGAGTAGCCTGACATGATAAGACGTAAATGCCCTTCAACGATATGACTGTTAGGTGGATAAGATATTTGGGATAGCTGGCGCGTAGCACAACAACGGTCGGAATTTGAGCGCTCAAATTCCTCAGGGCTATCATGATCCTCACTTGTAGGCAATTCGCACTAACGAATTCCTAACTCCTTAGTCTAAACAAATTCCTAAGAGAATAGAAGATCTTCGTCCCTGTCACTAAAGAAATTGACTAAACTGTATGAGATTTCCAATGGCTTCACTCGTAAGGATTGGGTATTTGTAGGCTTTGAGATGAGCATCACTTGGAAATGTTTCCTTAGTTTTACCTCGACCCCCTTTAACAGTACCATGTTTCCTATGATTCAAGAAAGAGAAAATGAAACTACGAAAACAAGTCTTCTCGGTTTATAATCCTCGCATCAATATCAATGTCTTCAAGGTCACACCAATTTCCTCATTTTCAAAGTCTTCAAGAAAACCAAAGTCTTCAAATGAAGACATTCATTTTTAGGGGTCGACTTTCTTCGGAAATAACAAACTCCTCATAGACTTGACATGCGTACACTGGGGCACTAAATGCACTTACAATATAACACTACATCGTCAACGAACGTTAAGCGTGCGGACCCTACGGGTTCGAGAACTATGTAGACATGACCGAGACATGATACGTCTCCAACGTATCTATAATTTTTTATTGTTCCATGCTATTATATTATCAACCTTGGATGTTTTATATGCTATTTTATATGATTTTTGGGACTAACCTATTAACCTAGAGCCCAGTGCCAGTTTCTGTTTTTTTCTTGTTTTAGAGTATCGCAGAAAAGGAAAATCAAACGGAGTCCAATTGACCTGAAACTTCACGGAACTTATTTTCGGAAGGAAAGCAACCCGGGAGACTTGGAGTGCACGTAAGGGAAGCAACGAGGAAGCCACGTGGCAGGGGCGCGTTCCCTCCACCCTCATGGGCCCCTCGTGGCTCCCCTGACATACTTCTTCCTCCTATATATACCCATATACCCTAAAACGATGGGGGAACACAATAGATCGGGACTTCCGCCGCCAGAAGCCTCCGTACCCACCGAAAGCCAATCTAGACCCGTTCCAGCACCCTGCTGGAGGGGGGAATCCCTCTCTGGTGGCCATCTTCATCATCCCAGTGCTCTCCATGATGAGGAGGGAGTAGTTCTCCCTCGGGGCTGAGGGTATGTACCAGTAGCTATGTGTTTGATCTCTGTCTCTCTCTCGTGTTCTTGAGGTGATACGATCTTGATGTATCACGAGCTTTGCTATTATAATTGGATCTTACGATGTTTTCTCCCCCCTCTACTCTCTTGTAATGGATTGAGTTTCCCCTTTGAAATTATCTTATCGGATTGAGTCTTTAAAGATTTGAGAACACTTGATGTATGTCTTGCCGTGCATATCTGTGGTGACAATGGGATATCACGTGATTCACTTAATGTATGTTTTGGTGATCAACTTGCGGGTTCTGCCCATGAACCTATGCATAGGGGTTGGCACATGTTTTCTTCGTGATTCTCTGGTAGAAACTTTGGGGCACTCTTTGAGGTTCTATGTGTTGGTTGAATAGATGAATCTGAGATTGTGTGATGCATATCGTATAATCATACCCACGGATACTTGAGGTGACATTGGAGTATCTAGGTGACATTAGGGTTTTGGTTGATTTGTGTCTTAAGGTGTTATTCTAGTACGAACTCTAGGGTTGTTTGTGACACTTATAGGAATAGCCCAACGGATTGATTGGAAAGAATAACTTTGAGGTGGTTTCGTACCCTACCATAATCTCTTTGTTTGTTCTCCGCTATTAGTGACTTTGGAGTGACTCTTTGTTGCATGTTGAGGGATAGTTATGTGATCCAATTATGTTATTATTGTTGAGGGAACTTGCACTAGCGAAAGTATGAACCCTAGGCCTTGTTTCAACGCATTGCAATACCGTTTACTCTCACTTTTATCATTAGTTATCTTGCTGTTTTTATATTTTCAGATTAGAAAAACCTTTATCTACTATCCATATACCACTTGTATCACCATCTCTTCGCCAAACTAGTGCACCTATACAATTTACCATTGTATTGGGTGTGTTGGGGACACAAGAGACTCTTTGTTATTTGGTTGCAGGGTTGCTTCAGAGAGACCATCTTCATCCTACGCCTCCTACGGATTGATAAACCTTAGGTCATCCACTTGAGGGAAATTTGCTACTGTCCTACAAACCTCTGCACTTGGAGGCCCAACAACGTCTACAAGAAGAAGGTTGTGTAGTAGACATCAAGCTCTTTTCTGGGACCGTTGCCGGGGAGGTGAGTGCTTGAAGGTAATCTTTAGATCTTGCAATCGAGTCTTTTAGTTTCTTGTTTTATCACTAGTTTAGTTTATAAAAGAAAATTACAAAAAATTGAATTAAATTTGTGTCATACGCTTCATCTTTTTAATATCTTTCGTGAGTATGATGGAAAGGAAAATTGTGCCAAAGTGCTAGAAGAAGAATGCATTAGAATGTTTGGCACTAAATATGTGAATGATGAGCATGATTGCAATGTTGTTAGTATGAATTCCTTGAATATCCATGATGCTAATGATATGTAAAGCCACAAGCTTAGGGAAGCTACGTTTGATGAAGATGATATTTTTAGTCCCCCAAGTTTTGATGTGAAAATTTATTATGATGAGAGCATGCCCGCTATCTATGATGATTATTGTGATGACTTGTACGCTATAAAGAATAATGATATCCATGAAACTTGTCATCATGATTTTGTTTTTCAATTGGATTATGCCTCACATGATAATTATTTTGTTGAGTTTGCTCCCACTATTATTCATGAGAAGAATTTTGCTTGTGTGGAGAGTAATAAAATTTCTATGCTTGTAGATCATGAAAAGAATGCTTTAGGTGCTAGTTATATTATTGAATTCATTCATTATGCTACTGAAAATTATTATGAGGGAGGAACATATGCTTGTAGGAATTGCAATAATATCAAGTTTCCTCTCTATGTGCTTAAAATTTTGAAGTTTTGCTTGTTTTACCTTCCTATGCAAGTTCATTCTTGTTCCCATAAGTTGTTTGCGCACAAAATCCCTATGCATAGGAAGTGGGTTATACTTAAATGTGCTAGTCATATTCTTCATGATGCTCTCTTTATGTTTCAATTCTTATCTTTTATGTGAGCATCGTTGAAATCATCATGCCTAGCTAGGGGCGTTAAACGATAGCGCTTTTTGGGAGGCAACCCAACTTTACTTTTGTTCCTTGCTTTTTGTTCCTGTTTAGTAATAAATAATTCATCTAGCCTCTGTTTAGATGTGGTTTTATGCTTTTAATTAGTGTTTGTGCCAAGTAGAACCTTTGGGGAGGCTTGGGGAAAGTCTTTGCGATCATGCTGTGAAAAACAGAAACTTTAGCGCTCACGAGAATGGCTGCCATTTTTATTGGAGAGTTCTATTTAGTTAATTCTTTTTGAAGATGATTAATTCCTCACCTCCAGAAATTTATTTTAGAATTTTTTGGGTTCCAGAAGTTTACGTTTGATTCAGATTAGTACAGACTGTTCTGTTTTTGACAGATTCTGTTTTCCATGTGTTGTTTGCTTATTTTGATGAACCTATGAGTAGTATCGGAGGGTATGAACCATATAGAAGTTGGAATAGAGTAGATATTACATCAATATGAATTTAGAATGAGTTCATTACAGTACCTAAGTGGTGATTTATTTTCTTATACTAACGGAGCTTACGAGTTTTCTGTTAAGTTTTGTGTTGTGAAGTTTTCAAGTTTTGGGTAAAGATTCGATGGACTATGGAATAAGGAGTGGCAAGAGCCTAAGATTGGGGATGCCCAAGGCACCCCAAGGTAATATTCAAAGGACAACCAAGAGCCTAAGCTTGGGGATGCCCCGGAAGGCATCCCCTCTTTCGTCTTCGTTCATCGGTAACTTTACTTGGAGCTATATTTTTATTCACCACATGATATGTGTTTTGCTTGGAGCATCATTCTATTTCATTTTGTTTTGCTTGCTGTTTGAATAAATACCAAGATCTGAAATTATTAAATGTTAGAGAGTCTTCATATAGTTGCATAATTGTTCGACTACTCATTGATCTTCACTTATATCTTTCGGAGTAGTTTGTCATTTGCTCTAGTGCTTCACTTATATCCTTTTAGAGCACGGTGGTGGTTTTATTTAGTAGAAATAGATGAAATCTCATGCTTCACTTATATTACTTTGAGAGTATTTAGAACAACATGGTAATTTGCTTTGGTTATGAATTTAGTCCTAATATGATGGGCATCCAAGAGGGATATAATAAAAACTTTCATATAAGTGCATTGAATACTAAGAGAAGTTTGATACTTGATGATTGTTTTGAGATATGGAGATAGTGATATCAAAGTCGTGCTAGTTGAGTAGTTGTGAATTTGAGAAATACTTGTGTTGAAGTTTGCAAGTCTCATAGCATGCACGTATGGTAAACGTTATGTAACAAATTTGAAACATGAGGTGTTATTTGATTGTCTTCCTTATGAGTGGCGGTCGGGGACGAACGATGGTCTTTTGCTACCAATCTATCCCCCTAGGAGCATGCGCGTAGTGCCGAGGTTTTTGATGACTTGTAGATTTTTGCAATAAGTATGTGAGTTCTTTATGACTAATGTTGAGTCCATGGATTATACACACTCTCACCCTTCCATCATTGCTAGCCTCTTCGGTACCGTGCATTGCCCTTTGTCACATTGAGGGTTGGTGCAAACTTCGCCGGTGCATCCAAACCCCGTGATATGATACGCTCTATCACACATAAACCTCCTTATATCTTCCTCAAAACAGCCACCATACCTACCTATTATGGCATTTCCATAGCCATTCCGAGATATACAGCCATGCAACTTTCCACCATTCCGTTTATCATGACACGTTCATCATTGTCATATTGCTTAGCATGACCATGTAGTTGACATAGTATTTGTGGCAAAGCCACCATTCATAATTATTTCATACATGTCACTCTTGGTTCATTGCATATCCCGGTACACCATCGGAGGCATTCATATAGAGTCATACTTTGTTCTAGTATCGAGTTGTAATCATTGAGTTGTAAATAAATAGAAGTGTGATGATCATCATTTTCTAGAGCATTGTCCCAAGTGAGGAATAAAAAAAGAGAAAGGACATAAAAAAGAGAAGGCCCAAAAAAAGAGAAAGGCCTTTAAAAAGAGAGAAGGCCCAAAAAAGAGAGAAAAAGAGAGAAGGGACAATGCTACTATCCTTTGCCACACTTGTGCTTCAAAGTAGCACCATAATCTTCATGATAGAGAGTCTCTTGTCTTGTCACTTTCTTATACTAGTGGGAATTTTTAATTATAGAACTTGGCTTGTATATTCCAACAATGGGACTCCTCAAGTGCCCTAGGTCTTCGTGAGCAAGCAAGTTGGATGCACACCCACTTAGTTTCTTTTGTTGAGCTTTCATACATTTATAGCTCTAGTGCATCCGTTGCATGGAAATCCATACTCCTTGCATTGACATCAATTGATGGGCATCTCCCTAGCCCATTGATTAGCCGCGTCGATGTGAGACTTTCTTCTTTTTTGTCTTCTCCACATAACCCCCTCATTATATTCTATTCCACCCATAGTGCTATATCCATGGCTCGCACTCATACATTGCGTGAAGGTTTATGAGTTTGAGATTACTAAAGTATGAAACAATTGCTTGGCTTGTCATCGGGGTTGTGCATGATGAGAGCATTCTTGTGTGACGAAAATGGAGCATGACCAATCTATATGATTTTGTAGGGATGAACTTTCTTTGGCCATGTTATTTTGAGAAGACATGATTGCTTAGTTAGTATGCTTGAAGTATTATTATTTTTATGTCAATATTAAACTTTTGTATTGAATCTTATGGATCTGAACATTCATGCCACAATAAATAAGAATTACTTAGAGAAATATGTTAGGTAGCATTCCACATCAAAAAATTTGTTTTCATCATTTACCTACTCGAGGACGAGCAGGAATTAAGCTTGGGGATGCTGATACGTCTCCAACGTATCTATAATTTTTGATTGTTCCATGCTATTATATTATCAACCTTGGATGTTTTATATGCATTTATATGCTATTTTATATGATTTTTGGGACTAACCTATTAACCTAGAGCCCAGTGCCAGTTTCTTTTTTTTTCTTGTTTTAGAGTATCGCAGAAAAGGAAAATCAAACGGAGTCCAATTGACCTGAAACTTCACGGAACTTATTTTTGGAAGGAAAGCAACCCGGGAGACTTGGAGTGCACGTAAGGGAAGCAACAAAGAAGCCACAAGGCAGCGGGGCGCGCCCACCCCCTGGGCGCGCCCTCCACCCTCGTGGGGCCCTCGTGGCTCCCGTGACGTACTTCTTCCTCCTATATATACCCATATACCCTAAAACGATGGGGGAACACAATAGATCAGGAGTTCCGCCGCCAGAAGCCTCCGTATCCACCGAAAGCCAATCTAGACCCGTTCCGGCACCCTGCCAGAGGGGGGAATCCCTCTCCGGTGGCCATCTTCATTATCCAGGTGCTCTCCATGACGAGGAGGGAGTAGTTCTCCCTCGGGGCTGAGGGTATGTACCAGTAGCTATGTGTTTGATCTCTCTCTCTCTCTCTCTCTCTCTCTCTCTCTCTTGTGTTCTTGAGGTTATACGATCTTGATGTATCGTGAGCTTTGCTATTATAGTTGGATCTTATGATGTTTTCTCCCCCCTCTACTCTCTTGTAATGGATTGAGTTTCCCCTTTGAAGTTATCTTATCGGATTGAGTCTTTAAAGATTTGAGAACACTTGATGTATGTCTTGCCGTGCGTATCTGTGGTGACAATGGGATATCACGTGATTCACTTGATGTACGTTTTGGTGATCAACTTGCGGCTTACGCCCATGAACCTATGCATAGGGGTTGGCACACGTTTTCGTCGTGATTCTCCGATAGAAACTTTGGGGCACTCTTTGAGGTTCTATGTGTTGGTTGAATAGATGAATCTGAGATTGTGTGGTGCATATCGTATAATCATACCCACGGATACTTGAGGTGACATTGGAGTATCTAGGTGACATTAGGGTTTTGGTTGATTTGTGTCTTAAGGTGTTATTCTAGTACGAACTTTAGGGCTGTTTGTGACACTTATAGGAATAGCCCAACGGATTGATTGGAAAGAATAACTTTGAGGTGGTTTCGTACCCTACCATAATTTCTTCGTTTGTTCTCCGCTATTAGCGACTTTGGAGTGACTCTTTGTTGCATGTTGAGGGATAGTTATGTGATCCAATTATGTTATTATTGTTGAAGGAACTTGCACTAGCGAAAGTATGAACCCTAGGCCTTGTTTCAACGCATTGCAATACCGTTTACGCTCACTTTTATCATTAGTTACCTTGTTGTTTTTATATTTTCAGATTACAAAAACCTTTATCTACTACCCATATACCACTTGTATCACCATCTCTTCGCCGAACTAGTGCACCTATACAATTTACCATTGTATTGGGTGTGTTGGGGACACAAGAGACTCTTTTTTATTTGGTTGCAGGGTTGCTTGAGAGAGACCATCTTCATCCTACGCCTCCTATGGATTGATAAACCTTAGGCTATCCACTGGAGGGAAATTTGCTACTGTCCTACAAACCTCTGCACTTGGAGGCCCAACAATGTCTCCAAGAAGAAGGTTGTGTAATAGACATCAAGACACCTCTCCGGTCAATAACCAATAGCGGAACCTGGATGCCCATATTGGTTCCTTAATATTCTATGAATATCTTTAACGATCGAATTGTTATGACAATATACGTAATTCCCTTTGTCTGTCGGTATGTTACTTGCCCGAGATTCGATCGTCGGTATCTTTATACCTAGTTCAATCTCGTTACCGGCAAGTCTCTTTACTCGTTCCACAATACATCATATTGTAACTAACTCCTTACTCATTTGCTTGCAAGCTTATTATTGTTGGGGAACATAGTAACTTCAAAAAACTTCCTACGCACACGCAGGATCATGGTGATGCATAGCAACAAGAGGGGAGAGTGTCGTCGACGTACCATCATAGACCGTTAAGCAGAAGCGTTATGACAACGCGGTTGATGTAGTCGTACGTCTTCACGATCGACCGATCCTCAGTACCGATCGTACGACACCTCCGCGTTCAGCACACGTTCAGCTCGGTGACGTCCCACGAACTCACGATCCAGTAGAACACGGGGAAGAGTTTGGTCAGCACGACGGCGTGGTGACGATGTTGATGAAGCTACCGCGGCAGGGCTTCGCCTAAACACCGCTACAGTATGACCGAGGTGGATTATGGTGGAGGGGGGCACCGCACACGGCTGGAGAGATCTCTATGATCAACTTGTGTTTTTATAGGTGCCCCCCTGCCCCCGTATATAAAGGAGAAAGGGGGAGAGGTGGCCGGCCAGGAGGAGGCGCACCAGGAGGAGTCCTACTCTCACCGGGAGTAGGACTCCCTCCTTTCCTAGTTGGAGTAGGAGAAGGGGGAAGGAGGAGGGAGAGAGGAAGGAAAGGGGGGCGCCGCCCCCCTCCTTGTCCAATTCAGACTAGAGGGAGAGGGGGCGCGCGGCCTGCCCTGGCCGTCCCTCCTCTTCTCCACTAAGGCCCATATTGGCCCATTAAACCCCCGGGGGGGTTCCGGTAACCCCCGGTACTCCGGTAAAATCCCGATTTCACCCGGAACACTTCCGATATCCAAATATAGGCTTCCAATATATAAATCTTTATGTCTCGACCATTTTGATACTCCTCGTCATGTCCGTGATCACATCCAGGACTCCGAACTACCTTCGGTACATCAAAACATACAAAATCATAAAACCGATCGTCACAGAACTTTAAGCGTGCGGACCCTACGGGTTCGAGAACTATGTAGACATGACTGAGACACGTCTCCGGTTAATGACCAATAGTGGAACATGGATGCTCATATTGGTTCCTACATATTCTACAAAGATCTTTATCGATCAAACAGCACAACACTATACGTTGTTCTCTTTGTCATCGTTATGTTACTTGCCCGAGATTTGATCATCGGTATCCCAAACCTAGTTTAATCTCGTTACCGGCGAGTCTCTTTACTCGTTCCGTAATACATCATCCCGTAACTAACTCATTAGTTATCATGCTTGCAAGGCTTATAGTGATGTGTATTACTGAGAGGGCCCAGAGATACCTCTCCGACAATCGGAGTGACAAATCCTAATCTTGATCTATGCCAACTCAACAAGTACCATCAGAGACACCTATAGAGCACCTTTATAATCACCCAGTTACGTTGTGACGTTTGGTAGCACACAAAGTGTTCCTCCGGTATTCGGGAGTTGCATAATCTCATAGTCATAAGAACATGTATAAATCATGCAGAAAGCAATAGCAGTAAACAAACGATCAAGTGGTAAGCTAACGGAATGGGTCAAGTCAATCACATGATGTGATCTCATTGATCAAATAACAACTCATGTCTATGGTTAGGAAATTTAACCATCTTTGATCAATGAGCTAGTCAAGTAGAGGCATACTAGTAACACTATGTTTGTCTGTGTATTCACACATGTATTATGTTTTCGGTTAATACAATTCTAGCATGAATAATAAACATTTATCATGAAATAAGGAAATAAATAATAACTTTATTATTGCCTCTAGGGCATATTTCCTTCAGTCTCCCACTTGCACTAGAGTCAATAATCTAGATTACACAGTAATGATTTTAACACCCATGGAGCCTTGGTGCTGATCTTGTTTTGCTCGTGGAAGAGGCTTAGTCAATGGGTCTGCAACATTCAGATCCGTATGTATCTTGCAAATCTCTATGTCTCCCACCTGGACTTGATCCCAGATGGAGTTGAAGCGTCTCTTGATGTGTTTGGTTCTCTTGTGAAATCTGGATTCCTTTGCCAAGGCAATTGCACCAGTATTGTCACAAAAGATTTTCATTGGACCCGATGCACTAGGTATGACACCTAGATCAGATATGAAGTCCTTCATCCAGACTCCTTCATTTGCTGCTTCCAAAGCAGCAATGTACTCCGCTTCACATGTAGATCCCACCACGACGCTTTGTTTAGAACTGCTCCAACTGACAGCTCCACCGTTTAATATAAACACGTATCCGGTTTGCGATTTAGAATCGTCCGGATCAGTGTCAAAGCTTGCATCAACGTAACCATTTATGATGAGCTCTTTGTCACCTCCATAAATGAGAAACATATACTTGGTCCTTTTCAGGTACTTCAGGATGTTCTTGACCGTTGTCCAGTGATCCACTCCTGGATTACTTTGGTACCTCCCTGCTAGGCTAATAGCAAGGCACACATCAGGTCTGGTACACAGCATTGCATACATGATAGAGCCTATGGCTGAAGCATAGGGAACACTTTTCATTTTCTCTCTATCTTCTGCAGTGGTCGGACATTGAGTCTTACTCAACTTCACACCTTGTAACGTAGGCAAGAACCCTTTCTTAGCTTGACCCATTTTTGAACTTCTTCAAAACTTTATCAAGGTATGTGCTTTGTGAAAGTCCAATTAAGCGTCTTGATCTATCTCAATAGATCTTGATGCCCAATATATAAGAAGCTTCACCGAGGTCTTTCATTGAAAAACTCTTATTCAAGTATCCTTTTATGCTATCCAGAAATTATATATCATTTCCAATCAGCAATATGTCATCCACATATAATATTAGAAATGCTACAGAGCTCCCACTCACTTTCTTGTAAATACAGGCTTCTCCAAAAGTCTGTATAAAACCATATGCTTTGATCACACTATCAAAATGTTTATTCCAACTCCGAGAGGCTTGCACCAGTCCATAAATGGATCACTGGAGCCTGCACACTTTGTCAGCTCCCTTTGGATCGATAAAACCTTCAGGTTGCATCATATACAACTCTTCTTCCAGAAATCCATTCAGGAATGCAGTCTTTACATCCATTTGCCAAATTTCATAATCATAAAATGCGACAATTGCTAACATGATTCGGGCGGACTTAAGCATCGCTACGGGTGAGAAGGTCTCATCGTAGTCAACTCCTTGAACTTGTCGAAAACCTTTCGCAACAAGTCGAGCTTTGTAGACAGTAACATTACCGCCAGTGTATGTTTTCTTCTTGAAGATCCATTTATTCTCGATGGCTTGCCGATCATCCGGCAAGTCAACCAAAGTCCACACTTTGTTCTCATACATGGATCCCATCTAAGATTTCATGGCTTGAAGCCATTTTGCTAAATCTGGGCTCATCATCGCTTCCTCATAGTTCGTAGGTTCGTCATTGTCAAGTAACATGACCTCCAAAACTGGATTACCATACCACTCTGGTGCGGATCTTGCTCTGGTTGACCTACGAGGTTCGGTAGTAACTTGATCTGAAGTTTCATGATCATTATCATTAGCTTCCTCACTAATTGGTGTAGATGTCACAGGAACCGGTTTCTGTGGTGTACTACTTTCCAATAAGGGAGTAGGTACAGTTACCTCATCAAGTTCTACTTTCCTCCTACTCACTTCTTTCGAGAGAAACTCCTTCTCTAGAAAGGATCCATTCTTAGCAACGAATATCTTGACTTCGGATCTGTGATAGAAGGTGTACCCAATAGTTTCCTTTGGGTATCCTATGAAGACACATTTCTCCTATTTGGGTTCGAGCTTATCAGGTTGAAGCTTTTTCACATAAGCATCGCAGCCCCAAACTTTAAGAAACGACAACTTTGGTTTCTTGCCAAACCATAGTTCATAAGGCGTCGTATCAACGGATTTTGATAGTGCCCTATTTAATGTGAATGCAGCCGTCTCTAAAGCATAACCCCAAAACTATAGCGGTAAATCAGTAAGAGACATCATAGATCGCACCATATCTAGTAAAGTACGATTACGACGTTCGGACACACCATTACGCTGTGGTGTTCCGGGTGGCGTGAGTTGCGAAACTATTCCGCATTGTTTCAAATGTGGGCCAAACTCGTAACTCAAATATTCTCCTCCACGATTAGATCGTAGAAACTTTATTTTGTTGTTACGATGATTTTCCACTTCACTCTGAAATTCTTTGAACTTTTCAAATGTTTCAGACTTATGTTTCATTAAGTAGATATACCCATATCTGCTCAAATCATCTGTGATGGTGAGAAAATAAAGATACCCGCCGTGAGCCTCAATATTCATCGAAGCACATACATCAGTATGTATGATTTCCAACAAATCTGTTGCTCGGTCCATAGTTCCGGAGAACGGTGTTTTAGTCATCTTGCTCATAAGGCATGGTTCGCAAGTACCAAGTGATTCATAATCAAGTGATTCCAAAAGTCCATCAGTATGGAGTTTCTTCATGCATTTTATACCAATATGACCCAAACGGCAGTGCCACAAATAAGTTGCACTATCATTATCAACTCTGCATCTTTTGGCTTCAACATTATGAATATGTGTATCACTACTATCGGGATTCAACAAGAATAGACCACTCTTTAAGGGTGCATGACCATAAAAGATATTACTCATATAAATAGAACAACCATTATTCTCTGATTTAAATGAATAATCGTCTCGCATCAAACAAGATCCATATATAATGTTCATGCTTAACACTGGCACCAAATAACAATTATTTAGGTCTAAAACTAATCCCAAAGGTAGATGTAGAGGTAGCATGCCGACGGCGATCACATCGACTTTGGAACCATTTCCCACGCGCATCGTCACCTCGTCCTTAGCCAGTCTTCGCTTAATCCATAGTCCCTGTTTCGAGTTGCAAATATTAGCAACAGAACCAGTATCAAATACCCAGGTGCTACTGCGAGCTCTGGTGAGGTACACATCAATAGCATGCATATCACATATACCTTTGTTCACCTTGCCATCCTTCTTATCCGCCAAATACTTGGGGTAGTTCCGCTTCCAGTGACCTGTCTGTTTGCAGTAGAAGCACTCAGTCTCAGGCTTAGGTCCAGACTTGGGTTTCTTCTCCTGAGCAGCAACTTGTTTGCCGTTCTTCTTGAAGTTCCCCTTCTTCTTCCCTTTGCCCTTTTTCTTGAAACTGGTGGTCTTATTGACCATCAACACTTGATGCTCCATCTTGATTTCCACCTCCGCAGCCTTTAGCATCGTGAAGAGCTCGGGAATAGTCTTATTCATCCCTTGCATATTATAGTTCATCACGAAGCTTTTGTAGCTTGGTGGTAGTGATTGAAGAACTCTGTCAATGACACTATCAACAGGAAGATTAACTCCCAGTTGAGTCAAGTGATTATGATACCCAGACATTTTGAGTATATGCTCACTGACAGAACTATTCTCCTCCATCTTGCAGCTATAGAACTTATTGGAGACTTCATATCTCTCAATCAGGGCATTTGCTTGAAATATTAACTTCAACTCCTGGAACATCTCATATGCTCCATGACGTTCAAAACGTCGTTGAAGTCCCGGTTCTAAGCCGTAAAGCATGGCACACTGAACTATCGAGTAGTCAGCAGCTTTACTCTGCCAAACGTTCTTAACATTGTCAACCGCATTAGCAGCAGGCCTGGCACCCAGCGGTGCTTCCAGGACGTAATTTTTCTATGCAGCAATGAGGATAATCCTCAAGTTACGGACCCAGTCCGTGTAATTGCTACCATCATCTTTCAACTTTGCTTTCTCAAGGAACGCATTAAAATTCAACAGAACAATAGCACGGGCCATCTATCTACAACAACATAGATAAGCAAAAATATTATCAGGTAGTAAGTTCATGATAAATTTAAGTTCAATTAATCATATTACTTAAGAACTCCCACTTAGATAGACATCCCTCTTATCATCTAAGTGATCACGTGATCCATATCAACCAAACCATAATCGATCATCACGTGAAATGGAGTAGTTTTCAATGGTGAACATCACTATGTTGATCATATATACTATATGATTCACGCTCGACCTTTCGGTCTTAGTGTTCCGAGGCCATATCTGCATATGCTAGGCTTGTCAAGTTTAACCCGAGTATTCTGCGTGTGCAAAACTGGCTTGCACCCGTTGTAGATGAACGTAGAGCTTATCACACCCGATCATCACGTGGTGTCTCGGCACGACGAACTTTGGCAACGGTGCATACTCAGGGAGAACACTTTTATCTTGAAATTTTAGTGAGAGATCATCTTATAATGCTACCGTCAAACAAAGCAGAATAAGATGCATAAAGGATAAACATCACATGCAATCAATATAAGTGATATGATATGGCCATCAACATCTTGTGCTTGTGATCTCCATCTCCGAAGCACCGTCATGATCACCATCGTCACCGGCGCGACACCTTGATCTCCATCGTAGTATCGTTGTCATCTCACCAACTATTGCTTTTACGACTATCGCTACCGCTTAGTGATAAAGTAAAGCAATTACAGGGCGATTGCATTGCATATAATAAAGCGACAACCATATGGCTCTTGCCAGTTGCCGATAACTCCATTACAAAACATGATCATCTCATACAATAAATATAGCATCATGTCTTGAACATATCACATCACAACATGCCCTGCAAAAACAAGTTAGACGTCCTCTACTTTGTTGTTGCAAGTTTTACGTGGCTGCTACGGGCTGGGTAAGAACCGTTCTTAGCTACGCATCAAAACCACAATGATAGTTCGTCAAGTTGGTGCTATTTTAACCTTCTCAAGGACCGGGCGTAGCCACACTCGGTTCAACTAAAGTTGGAGAAACTGACACCCGCTAGCCACCTGTGTGCAAAGCACGTCGGTAGAACCAGTCTCGCGTAAGCGTACGCGTACTGTCGGTCCGGACCGCTTCATCCAACAAAACCGCCGAACCAAAGCATGACATGCTGGTAAGCAGTATGACTTGTATCGCCCACAACTCACTTGTGTTCTACTCATGCATATAACATCTATGCAAAAAACTAGGCTCTGATACCACTGTTGGGGAACATAGTAATTTCAAAAAAATTCCTACGCACACGCAGGATCATGGTGATGCATAGCAACGAGAGGGGAGAGTGTCGTCCATGTACCCTCATAGACCGTTAAGCGGAAGCGTTATGACAACGCGGTTGATGTAGTCGTACGTCTTCACGATCGACCGATCCTCAGTACCGAACGTACGGCACCTCCGCGTTTAGCACACGTTCAGCTCGGTGACGTCCCGGGAACTCACGAACCAGTAGAGCTCGGGGAAGAGTTTCGTCAGCACGACGGTGTGGTGACGATGTTGATGAAGCTACCGCGGTAGGGCTTCGCCTAAACACTGCTACAGTATGACCGACGTGGATTATGTTGGAGGGGGGCACCACACACGGCTGGAGAGATCTCTATGATCAACTTGTGTGTCTATAGGTGCCCCCCTGCCCCCGTATATAAAGGAGCAAGTGGGGAGAGGCGGCCGGCCAGGAGGAGGCACGCTGATGACCCACAAGTATAGGGGATCTATCATAGTCCTTTCAATAAGTAAGAGTGTCGAACCCAACGAGGAGCAGAAGGAAATGATAAGCAGTTTTCAGCAATGTATTCTCTGCAAGCACTGAAATTATAGGTAACAGATAGTTTTGTGATAAGATAATTGGTAATGAGCAACAAGTAACAAAGTAAATAAAGTGTAGCAAGGTTGCCCAACCCTTTTTGTAGCAAAGGACAAGCCTGGACAAACTCTTATATGATGTAAAGCGCTCCCGAGGACACATGGGAATATCGTCAAGCTAGGTTTCATCACGTTCATATGATTCATGTTCGGTACTTTGATAATCTGATATGTGGGTGGACCGGTGCTTGGGTGCTGCCCTTACTTGGACAAACATCCCACTTATGATTAAACTCTATTGCAAGCATCCGCAACTACAACAAAAGTATTAAGGTAAACCTAACCATAGCATGAAACATATAGATCCAAATCAGCCCCTTACGAAGCAACGCATAAACTAGGGTTTAAGCTTCTGTCACTCTAGCAACCCATCATCTACTTATTACTTCCCAATGCCTTCCTCTAGGCCCAAATAATGGTGAAGTGTCATATAGTCGACGTTCACATAACACCACTAGAGGAGAGACAACATACATCTCATCAAAATATCGAACGAATACCAAATTCACATGACTACTAATAGCAAGACTTCTCCCATGTCCTCAGGAACAAACATAACTACTCACAAAGCATATTCATGTTCATAATCAGAGGGGTATTAATATGCATATAGGATCTAAACATATGATCTTCCACCAAATAAACCAACTAGCATCAACTACAAGGAGTAATTAACACTACTAGCAACCCACAGGTACCAATCCCGGACTTGGAGAGAAGAATTGGATACAAGAGATGAACTAGGGTTTTGAGAGGAGATGGTGCTAGTGAAGATGTTGATGGAGATTGCCCTCTCCCGATGAGAGGAGCATTGGTGATGACGATGGCGATGATTTCCCCCTCCCGAAGGGAAGTTTCCCCAGCAGAACAGCTCCGCCAGAGCCCTAGATTGGTTCGCCAAGGTTCCGCCTCGTGGAGGCGGAGTCTCGTCCGGAAAGATGGCTTTTGATTTTTTTTCCTCATCGAAAGACTCCATATAGCAGAAGATGGCCATCGGAGGGCCAGCAGGGGGGCCACGAGGTAGGGGGGCGTGCCCAGGGGGTAGGGCGCGCCCCCACCCTTGTGGGCAGGGTGTGGCCCCCCTGGTGAACTTTTTGCGCTCAGTATTTTTTATATATTCTGAAAATGACTTCCGTGAAGTTTCGGGACTTTTGGAGCTGTGCAGAATAGGTCTCTAATATTTGTTCCTTTTCCAGCCCAGAATCCCAGCTGCCAGCATTCTCCCTCTTTATGTAAACCTTGTAAAATAAGAGAGAATAGGCATAAGTATTGTGACATAATGTGTAATAACAACCCATAATGCAATAAATATTGATATAAAAGCATGATGCAAAATGGACGTATCAACTCCCCCAAGCTTAGACCTGCTTGTCCTCAAGCGAAAGCCGAATTTGAAAAATATGTCCACATGTTTAGAGATAGAGGTGTCAATAAAAATAAAATGCGGACATGAGGGCATCATGATCATTCTAAGAACAACAACTTATATAATTCTTGTCATATGGTCTCTTATGCTAGAGTAACAATTCAATCACAATTTCAAGTATGAATCATAAACTTCATTGAAAACTAACAAACTATAATCTCAGTCATTGGAGCAATTGCAATTTATCATAACATAGGAAAGAGTCAATATAAGAGCTTTTCAGCAAATCCACATACTCAACTATCATATAGTCTTTCACAATTGCTAACACTCACGCAATACTTATGGGCATGGAGTTTTAATCGGACACAGAGAAAGATAGGGGCTTATGGTTTTGCCTCCCAACGTTTTACCCCAAGGGTAATGTCAACAATAATAGTTCATGAAAACTCACATCGAATTAGCCATATATACCAGGATCTTTCCATCATGTTGTGCTTGCCAAAAGATAAAATGTAAAAAGGAAGGGTGAAGATCACCATGACTCTTATGTAAGGTAGGAGATAAAAGTAAAAGATAGGCCCTTCGCAGAGGGAAGCAGAGGTTGTCATGCGCTTTTATGGTTGGATGAACAAAATCTTAATGCGAAAGAACGTCACTTTATATTGCCACTTGTGATATGGACCTTTATTATGCAGTCCGTCGCTTTTACTTCTTCCATATCACATGATCGTATAAAGGTTACTTTCTCCCACACTAAAAGTCATACATATTTAGAGAGCAATTTTTATTTCTTGCACCGATGACAACTTACTTGGAGGGTCTTACTCAATCCATAGGTAGGTATGGTGGACTCTCATGGCAAAACTGGTGTAAGGGTGTTTGGAAGCACAAGTAGTATCTCTACCTTGTGCGATGAATTTGGCTAGCATGAGGGGGAAAGCCAAGCTCAATCATGTTGGATGATCCAAGACAATATAATTTATCTCACATGTAAGAAAACATAACCCATTACGTTGTCTTCCTTGTCCAATGTCAACTCTTTAGCATGTCATATTTTAATGAGTGCTCACAATCATAAAAGATGTCAGAGATAGTGTATTTATATGTGAAGACCTCTCTTTCTTTATTACTTCCTATTAATTGCAAGATGACCAAAACTATGTTTGTCAACTCTCAACAACTTTTATTCATCGTACTTTTTATATGTGAGCTCATTACTCTCCATAAGATCCATATGATATCTTTTATTCTTTTTATTCTTTTCTCTTTTCTTTTATTCACTCAAGATCATGGCAAAATAATCAAGCCCTTGACTCAACACTAATCTTTATTGTATATAGCTCACGGACTCGATTACATAGAAGGATCATAAAGCAAAACTCACAACTAGATCATACTAAGAACTTTTATTCTACTAGATCAAAATATTATCAAAAGGATCGAACTAAGAAAAGCGGTAAAGATAAAAATGATGGTGATACGATACCGGGGCACTCCCCCAAGCTCGGCAGTTGCCAAGGGGAGTGCCCATACCAGATACTCAATTCTTCTTTGTTGGTGAAGAAGGTGGAGTTGTTGATGATGGATAGTCACACATCGAGCGTAGGAGGTCTTCTAACTTGCGGATAATGCCTTTGAGTGCGATGATATGCTCCTTCAACAAAACATTTTCACGTGTGAGATACTTATTTTGTATACGAGCTAATTCAATCATCTTGAAAGCTTCGATCTCAGTTGGGGTAAGAAGATTGCGATCAAGTTGAAGGATGTCTTGTGTTGCCGGAACTTGGTCCTCTGTGGTCTTCTTGATCCCTTCATCCTTGTTGATCTCCATGGGTTCTTCTCTCTTTAGCTCTATCTTCATTAGCCAAGCATCGTTGCCCTCATGGTTGGAGGAGGAGGGAGACGACATAATGCCTGGCCTTGATAACCCTAACAAAAAATAGCTCGAAACAAAGACAAGAGGTATTTGCGTGATACGGAGGTCAAAACCTCCGGGAGATTATATAATGATTTTTTACCGACCAAAATATGTGTTGTGTACGAAAACGGAGTCTGGAGAGCACACGAGGTTCCCATGAGGTAGGGGGCGCGCCTAGGGGGTAGGGCGCGCCCTCCACCCTCGTGGAGCCCTTGTGTCCTTCCCGGACTGCTTCTTATTTTTCAATTTTTCTAAATATTCCAAAACGGAAGAAAATTGCCATTAGAACTGTTTTGGAGTCGGTTTACTTACCGTACCACATACCTATTCCTTTTAGGAGTCTGAAACGTTCCGGAAAGTGTCCCTTATGTATTCCTCCGGGGTTACGATTTCAATAACATTGGTTTCAACATTTATAGGATTACCTGAGATATAATATTTAATTCTTTGACCGTTCACCACCTTCGGATTTGTGCCTTCGAAGTTGTTGATTTTTATGGCACCGGAACGATAGACCTCCTTGATAACGTAAGGACCTTCCCATTAAGAGAGACGTTTTCCTGCAAAAAATCTTAAACGAGAGTTGTATAATAATACATAATCACCTACATTAAACTCACACTTTTGTATTCTTTTGTCATCCATCTTTTGAAGTTTTCTTTAAATAATTTGGCATTCTCATAGGCTTGGGTTCTCCATTCATCAAGTGAGCTAATATCAAATAACCTCTTCTCACCGGCAAGTCTGAAATCATAATTGAGTTCTTCAATGGCCCAATATGCCTTATGTTCTAGTTCTAGAGGTAAGTGACATGCTTTTCCATAAACCATTTTATACGGAGACATACCCATAGGATTTTTATATGCAGTTCTATAGGCCCATAATGCATCATCAAGTTTCTTGGACCAATTTTTTCTAGATCTATTGACAGTCTTTTGCAAAATTAATTTGAGTTCTCTATTACTCAATTCTACTTGACCACTAGACTATGGGTGATAAGGAGATGCAATTCTATGATTAACATCATATTTAGCAAGCATTTTACGAAAAGCACTATGAATAAAATGTGAACCACCATCAGTCATTAAATATCTAGGGACTCCAAACCTTGGAAAAATAACTTCTTTAAGCATCTTAATAGAGGTGTTATGATCAGCACTACTAGTTGGAATAGCTTCTACCCACTTAGTAACATAATCAACAGCAACTAAAATATGTGTACATCCATTAGAGGCAGGAAAAGGTCCCATATAATCAAAGCCCCAAACATCAAATGGTTCAATAACAAGTGAATAATTCATAGGCATTTCTTGACGTCTACTAATATTACCAATTCTTTGACATTCATCACAAGACAAGACAAACTTACGGGCATCCTTGAAGAGAGTAGGCCAATAAAAACCGGATTGCAATACCTTGTGTGCAGTTCTATCTCCAGCATGGTGTCCTCCATAAGCCTCGGAGTGACACTTGCGTAGGATCTGTTCTTGTTCATGCTCAGGTACACAACGTCTAATAACATCATCTACTCCTTTATAAAGATATGGGTCATCCCAAAAGTAATGTCTCAAATCATAGAAGAACTTTTTCTTTTGCTGGTATGTGAAACTAGATGGTATAAATTTAGCAACAATATAATTAGCATAATCAGCATACCATGGAGCAGTATGAGAAGCATTTATGACATTTAATTGTTCATCAAGAAAGCTATCATCAATAGGTAGTGGGTCATCAAGCACATTTTCTAACCTAGACAAGTTGTTTGCAACGGGGTTCTCAGCTCCCTTTCTATCAATAATATGCAAATCAAATTCTTGTAGCAAGAGAACCCATCTAATAAGTCTAGGTTTAGCATCTTTCTTTTCCATAAGGTATTTAATAGCAGCATGATCCGTGTGAATAGTTACTTTAGAATCAACAATATAAGGTCTGAACTTATCACAAGCAAATACAACTGCTAAGAATTCTTTTTCAGTACTAGCATAATTTCTCTGAGCATTATCTAGAGTTTTACTAGCATATTGAATAACATTTAATTTCTTATCAACTCTTTGCCCTAGAACAGCACCTACAGCATAATCACTAGCATCACACATAATTTCAAAAGGTAAATTCCAATCAGGTGGCTGAACAATAGGTGCAGAGATTAATGCTTTCTTAAGTATTTCAAATGCTTCTACGCAATCATCATCGAAAACAAATGGTATATCTTTTTGTAATAAATTAGTCAGAGGCCGAGAAATTTTTGAGAAGTCCTTAATGAACCTCCTATAAAAACCGGCATGACCAAGGAAACTTCTTATACCTTTGATGTCCTTGGGACATGGCATCTTTTCAATAGCATCAACCTTGGCTTTATCAACTTCAATACCTCTTTCAGAAACTTTATGCCCCAAGACAATACCTTCATTAACCATAAAGTGGCACTTTTCCCAATTCAAGACAAGATTAGTTTCTTCACATCTCTGCAAAACTCGGTCAAGGTTACTTAAGCAATCATCAAAAGAGGATCCATAGATGGAAAAATCGTCCATGAAAACCTCACAAATCTTTTCACAAAAGTCAGAGAATATAGCCATCATGCATCTTTGAAAGGTAGCAGGTGCATTACATAAACCAAAAGGCATACATCTATAAGCAAAAGTACCAAAAGGGAAAGTAAAAGTAGTCTTTGATTGATCATTGACTGACACATGTATTTGAGAGAAACCAGAATAACCATCTAGAAAGCAAAAATGCGTATGTTTGGATAATCTTTCTAGCATTTGATCAATAAAAGGTAAGGGGTAATGATCTTTTTAGTAGCTTCATTTAATTTTCGGAAATCAATTACCATCCTATAACCTGTAATAATTCTTTGCGGGATCAACTCATCTTTATCATTAGGAACGACAGTAATACCTCCCTTCTTAGGGACACAATGGACGGGACTTACCCACTGACTATCAGCAACTAGATAAATTATACCTGCCTCAAGAAGTTTAGTATTTCCTTTCTTACCACTTCCTTCATCTTAATTCAGCCGTCGTTGATGATCACAAACTGGTTTGGCATCTTCCTCAAATTTTATTTTGTGTTGACATAGAGCGGGACTAATGCCCTTAAGATCATCGAGAGTATATCCAATAGCAGCACGCTGCTTCTTCAGAGTTTTCAATAATCTCTCTTCTTCATGCTCTGAAAGGTTAACACTAATAATAACAGGATATATCTTCTTTTCATCAAGATAAGCATATTTAAGAGTATCAGGTAACGGTTTGAGCTCAAACACAGGATCACCCTTGGGTGGAGGAGGATCCCCTACGATTTCAACAGGCAAATTATGTTTCGGGATGGGTTCCTGTTTAAAGAATACTTCATCTATTTCCCTTCTTTCATTCATAAACATATCATTTTCATGGTCTAGCAAATATTGTTCTAAAGGATCACTAGGAGGCACGGCAATAGAAGCAAGACCAATAATTTCATCTTTACTAGGCAATTCCTCTTCACAGTGTTGTCTACAAAATTTAGATAAATTGAACTCATGAGACATATCACCTAAACCAATAGTAATAACATCCATGTTGCAGTCTATCCTAGCATTAACAGTGTTTAAGAAGGGTCTACCAAATATAATGGGACAAAAGCTATCTTGTGGGGAACCAAGAACAAGAAAATCAGCAGGATATTTAGTTTTCCCACACAAGACTTCAACATCTCTAACAATTCCCATTGGTGAAATAGTATCTCTATTGGCAAGTTTAATTGTGACATCAATATCTTCTAACTCAGCAGGTGCAATATCATGCATAATTTCTCTGTATAAGTCAATAGGTATTGCACTAGCACTATCACCCATATCACACAAGCCATGATAACAATGATCTCCTATTTTAACAGAAATAACATGCATGCCTACCACAGGTCTAGATTTATCTTTAGCACAAGATTTAGCAATTCTAGCAGTTTCGTCACAGAAATAAATAACATGCCCATCAATATTATCAGACAAGAGATCTTTAACAATAGCAATATTAGGTTCAACTTTAATTTTCTCAGGAGGTGTATAAGTTCTAATATTGCTTTCACGAACCACAGTTGAAGTTTTATCATGATCGTTTATCCTAACAGGGAAAGGTGGTTTCTCAACATAAGAAGTAGGAACAATAGGATCATTATAAGTGATAGTCTTTTCTTCAACTTTAATAGGTGCAGCTACTTTTACTTCTATGGGACGATGATATTTAAACCACTTCTCCCTAGGGAGATCAACATGAGTAGCAAAAGATTCACAGAAAGAAGCTACTATCTCAGAGTCAAGTCCATATTTAGTGCTGAATTTACGGAAAACATCGATATCCATAAAAGATTTGACACAATCATACTTAGGTGTCATACCTGACTCCTTACCTTTGTAGAGGTCCCAATATTCAGAGTTGCATTTAATTCTTTCCAAGAAATACCATTTGAATTAAATAGTCTTCGTCATAAAAGAGCCAGCACAAGAAGTACCGAGCATGGTGCGATTGTTATCAGAAAGCCGAGCATAAAATTTTTGAATAATCATTTCTCTTGAGAGCTCATGATTGGGGCATGAATATAACATTGATTTAAGCCTCCTCCAAGCTTGAGCGATGCTTTCTCCTTCGCGAGGCCAGAAATTATATATATAATTGCGATCACGATGAACAAGATGCATAGGATAAAACTTCTGATGAAATTCCAATTTCAATCGTTTGTAGTTCCATGACCCCGTATCATCACATAACCTATACCATGTCAATGCATCTCCCTTCAAAGATAAAGGGAAGACCTTCTTCTTAATAACATCTCTGGGTACACCTGAAAGCTTAAATAATCCACAAACTTCATCCACATATATTAGGTGCTCATCAGGATGATTTGTTCCATCTCCTGCAAAAGGATTAGCTAGCAGTTTTTCTAACATACCCGAAGGAATTTCAAAGTAGACATTTTCATTTTCATTTTCAGTAGGTTCAGTAGGTTGAGGAGCAACTCTTTGCTCTACTGGTCGGGGTGAAGATACCCCGAACAAGCCCCTTAGAGGATTACTTTCCATAGTAACAAGTGACAGTAAATTTCAGCACACCATATAAATTTTTCCTTACAAAATTCCACCTACCAAAGGCGCTTCACTCCCCAGCAACGGCGCCAGAAAAGAGTCTTGATGACCCACAAGTATAGGGGATCTATCGTAGTCCTTTCGATAAGTAAGAGTGTCGAACCCAACGCGGAGCAAAAGGAAATGATAAGCGGTTTTTAGCAAGGTATTCTCTGCAAGCACTGAAATTATAGGTAACAGATAGTTTTGTGATAAGATAATTGGTAACGAGCAACAAGTAACAAAAGTAAAAAAAAGTGCAGCAAGGTGGCCCAATCCTTTTTGTAGCAAATGACAAGCTTGGACAAACTCTTATATGATGTAAAGCGCTCCCGAGGACACATGGGAATATCGTCAAGCTAGGTTTCATCACGTCCATATGATTCGCGTTCGGTACTTTGATAATCTGATATGTGGGTGGACCGGTGCTTGGGTGCTGCCCTTACTTGGACAAACATCCCACTTATGATTAACCTCTATTGCAAGCATCCGCAACTACAACAAAAGTATTGAGGTAAACTTAACCATAGCATGAAACATATAGATCCAAATCAGCCCCTTACGAAGCAATGCATAAACTAGGGTTTAAGCTTCTGTCACTCTAGCAACCCATCATCTACTTATTACTTCCCAATGCCTTCCTCTAGGCCCAAATAATGGTGAAGTGTCATGCAGTCAACGTTCACATAACACCACTAGAGGAGAGACAACATACATCTCATCAAAATATCGAACGAATACCAAATTCACATGACTACTAATAGCAAGACTTCTCGCATGTCCTCAGGAACAAATGTAACTACTCACAAAGCATATTCATGTTCATAATCAGAGGGGTATTAACATGCATATAGGATCTGAACATATGATCTTCCACCAAATAAACCAACTAGCATCAACTACAAGGAGTAATTAACACTACTAGCAACCCACGGGTACCAATCCTGGACTTGGAGACAAGAATTGGATACAAGAGATGAACTAGGGTTTTTGGAGGAGATGGTGCTGGTGAAGATGTTGATGAAGATTGCCCTCTCACGATGAGAGGAGTGTTGGTGATGACAATGGCGATGATTTCCCCCTCCCAGAGGGAGGTTTCCCCGGCAGAACAGCTCCGCCAGAGCCCTAGATTGGTTCCGCCAAGGTTCCGCCTCGTGGCGGCGGAGTCTCGTCTGGAAAGATGGCTTTTGATTTTTTTTTCCTCATTGAAAGACTCCATATAGCAGGAGATGGCCATCGGAGGGCCACCAGGGGGGCCATGAGGTAGGGGGGCGCGCCCCCACCCTCGTCGATAGGGTGTGGCCCCCCTGGTGAACTTCTTGCGCTCAGTATTTTTTATATATTCTGAAAGTGACTTCCGTGAAGTTTCAGGACTTTTGGAGCTGTGGAGAATAGGTCTCTAATATTTTCTCCTTTTCCAGCCCAGAATCCCAGCTCCCGACATTCTCCCTCTTTATGTAAACCTTGTAAAATAAGAGAGAATGGGCATAAGTATTGTGACATAATGTGTAATAACAGCCCATAATGCTATAAATATTGATATAAAAGCATGATGCAAAATGGACGTATCACGCGCCAGGAGGAGTCCTACTCCCACCGGGAGTAGGACTCCCTCCTTTCCTAGTTGAAGTAGAAGGGGGAAGGAGGAGGCAGAGAGGAAGGAAAGGGGGGCGCCGCCCCCCCTCCTTGTCCAATTCGGACTAGAGGGAGAGGGGGGCGCGGCCTGCCCTGGCCGCCCCTCCTCTTCTCCACTAAGGCCCATATTGGCCCATTAAACCCCCGGGGGGGTTCCAGTAACCCCCGGTACTCCGGTAAAATCCTGATTTCACCCGGAACACTTCCGATATCCAAATATAGGCTTCCAATATATAAATCTTCATGTCTCGACCATTTCGAGACTCCTCGTCATGTCTGTGATCACATCCGGGACTCCGAACTACCTTCGGTACATCGAAACATACAAACTCATAAGACCGATCGTCACAGAACTTTAAGTGTGCGGACCCTACGGGTTCGAGAACTATGTAGACATGACTGAGACACGTCTCCGGTCAATAACCAATAGCGGAACCTGGATGCTCATATTGGTTCCTACATATTCTATGAAGATCTTTATCGGTCAAACTGCACAACACTATACGTTGTTCTCTTTGTCATCGGTATGTTACTTGCCCGAGATTTGATCGTCGGTATCCCAATACCTAGTTCAATCTCGTTACTGGCGAGTCTCTTTACTCGTTCCGTAATACATCATCCCGTAACTAACTCATTAGTTAGCATGCTTTCAAGGCTTATAGTGATGTGTATTACCGAGAGGGCCCAGAGATACCTCTCCGACAATCGGAGTGACAAATCCTAATCTTGATCTATGCCAACTCAACAAGTACCATCGGAGACACCTGTAGAGCACCTTTCACCCAGTTACGTTGTGACGTTTGGTAGCACACAAAGTGTTCCTCCGGTATTCGGGAGTTGCATAATCTCATAGTCATAAGAACATGTATAAGTCATGAAGAAAGCAATAGCTGTAAACAAACGATCAAGTGCTAAGCTAACGGAATGGGTCAAGTCAATCACATCATTCTCCTAATGATGTGATCCCATTGATCAAATAACAACTCATGTCTATGGTAGGAAACTTAACCATCTTTGATCAATGAGCTAGTCAAGTAGAGGCATACTAGTGACACTATGTTTGTCTATGTATTCACACATGTATTATGTTTCCGGTTAATACAATTCTAGCATGAATAATAAACATTTATCATGAAATAAGGAAATAAATAATAACTTTATTATTGCCTCTAGGGCATATTTCCTTCAATTATGATGTGTATTTACCGAGAGGGCCCAGAGATACCTTTCCGATACTCAGAGTGACAAATCCCAATCTCGATCCATGCCAACTCAACAAACACCTTCGGAGATACTTGTATAACATTTTTTATGATCATCCAGTTATGTTGTGACATTTGATAGCGCACAAGGTATTCCTCCGGTATCCAAGAGTTGCATGATCTCATGGTCGAAGGAACATGTATTTGACATTTAAGAAAGCAGTAGCAATAAACTGAATGGTCATATGCTAAGTTAATGGATGGGTCTTGTCCATCACATCATTCTCCTAATGATGTGATCGCATTATCAAATGACAACACATGTCTACGGTTAGGAAACCTTAAGTATCTTTGATCAAAAAGCTAGTCTAGTAGAGTCTTACTAGGGACACAATATTCGTTTATGTATTCACACATGTATTTAACTTTTCGACCAATACAATTCTAGCATGAATAATAAACCTTTATCATGAATAAGGAAATATAAAATGATAACTTTATTATTGCCTCTAGGGCATATGTCCTCCATATCCTGCTCCTCCCACCTCTGCCATGAGCGCAGTCGAAAGCCTCAGCTCCTCTGTTTTGGTGACGACGATGATGTCTACTACACAACCTTCTTCTTGTAGACGTTGTTGGGCCTCCAACTGCAGAGGTTTGTAGGACAGTAGCAAATTTCCTTCAAGTGGATGACCTAATGTTTATCAATCCGTAGGAGGCGTAGGATGAAGATGGCTCTCTCAAGCAACCCTGCAACCAAATAACAAAGAGTCTCTTGTGTCCCCAACACACCTAATACAATGGTAAATTGTATAGGTGCACTAGTTCGGCGAAGAGATGGTGATACAAGTGGTATATGGATAGTAGATAATAGTTTTTGTAATCTGAAAATATAAAAACAGCAAGGTAACTAATGATAAAAGTGAGTGTAAACGGTATTGCAATGCGTGGAAATAAGGCCTAGGGTTGCAAGTTCCCTCAACAATAATAGCATAATTGGATCACATAACTATCCCTCAACATGCAACAAAGAGTCACTCCAAAGTCACTAATAGCGGAGAACAAACAAAGAGATTATGGTAGGGTACGAAACCACCTCAAAGTTATTCTTTCCAATCAATCTGTTGGGCTATTCCTATAAGTGTCACAAACAGCCCTAGAAGACACACATCAACCAAAACCCTAATGTCACCTAGATACTCCAATGTCACCTCAAGTATCCGTGGGTATGATTATACGATATGCATCACACAATCTCAGATTCATCTATTCAACCAACACATACGACCTCAAAGAGTGCCCCGAAGTTTCTACCGGAGAATCATGACGAAAACGTGTGCCAACCCCTATGCATAGGTTCATGGGTGGAACCCGCAAGTTGATCACCAAAACATACATCAAGTGAATCACGTGATATCCCATTGTCACCACAGATACGCACGGCAAGACATACATCAAGTGTTCTCAAATCTTTAAAGGCTCAATTCCGATAAGATTACTTCAAGGGGAAAACTCAATCCATTACAAGAGAGTAGAGGGGTAGGAGAAACATAAGATCCAACTACAATAGCAAAGCTCACGATACATCAAGATCGTATCACCTCAAGAACATGAGAGAGAGAGATTAAACACATAGCTACCGGTACATACCCTCAGCCCCGAGGGAGAACTACTCCCTCCTCATCATGGAGAGCACTGGGATGATGAAGATGTCCAATGAAGAGGGATTGCCCCCTCCGGCAGGGTGCCGGAATGGGTCTAGATTGGTTTTCGGTGGCTACGGAGGCTTCTGGCGGCGGAACTCCCGATCTATTGTGCTCTCCGATGTTTTTAGGGTATATGGAGATATATAGGCGGAAGAAGTACGTCAGGGGGGCCACGAGGGGCCCACGAGGGTGGAGGGCACGCCCAGGGGGGTGGGCGCACCCCCTACCTTGTGGCCTCCTCGAAGCTTCCCTTACGTGGACTCCAAGTCTTCTGGGCTTCTTCTGACCCAAAAATAAGTGCCGTGAAGTTTCACGTCAATTGGACTCCGTTTGATTTTCCTTTTCTGCAATATTCTAAAACAAGGAAAAAACAGAAATTGGCACTGGGCTCTGGGTTAATAGGTCAGTCCCAAAAATCATATAAAATAGCATATAAATGCATATAAAACATCCAAGGTTGATAATATAATAGCATGGAACTATCAAAATTTATAGATACGTTGGAGACGTATCAGCATCCCAAGCTTAATTCATGCTCGTCCTTGAGTAGGTAAATGATAAAAACGGAATTTTTGATGTGGAATGCTACCTAACATATTTATCCATGTAGTTCTCTTTATTGTGGCAAGAATATTCAGATCCACAAGATTCAAGAAAAAAGTTTAATATTGACATAAAAACAATAATACTTCAAGCATACTAACTAAGCAATCATGTCTTCTCAAAATAACATGGCCAAAGAAAGCTATCCCTACAAAATCATATAGTCTGGCTATGCTCCATCTTCACCACACAAAATATTTAAATCATGCACAACCCCGATGAAAAGCCAAGCAATTGTTTCATACTTTTGATGTTCTCAAACTTTTTCAATCTTCACGCAATACATGAGCGTGAGCCATGGATATAGCACTATAGGTGGAATAGAATGATGGTTGTGGAGAAGACAAAAAGGGAGAAGATAGTCTCACATCAACTAGGCGTATCAATGGGCTATGGAGATGCCCATGAATAGATATCAATGTGAGTGAGTAGGGATTGCCATGCAACGGATGCACTAGAGCTATAAGTATATGAAAGCTCAAAAAGAAACTAAGTGGGTGTGCATCCAACTTGCTTGCTCACGAAGACCTAGGGCATTTTGAGGAAGCCCATCATTGGAATATACAAGCCAAGTTCTATAATGAAATATTCCCACTAGTATATGAAAGTGACAAAACAAGAGACTCTCTATCATGAAGATCATGGTGCTACTTTGAAGCACAAGTGTGGTAAAAGGATAGTAGCATTGCCCCTTCTCTCTTTTTCTCTCATTTTTTATTTTTTTATTTGGGCCTTCTCTTTTTTATGTCCTCTTTTCTCTTTTTTTATTTGGGCTTCTTTGTCCTCTTTTATTTATTTATTTTAGTCCGTAGTCGCATCCCGACTTGTGGGGGAATCATAGTCTCCATCATCCTTTCCTCACTGGGACAATGCTCTAATAATGATGATCATCACACTTTTATTTACTTACAACTCAAGAATTACAACTCGATACTTAGAACAAGATATGACTCTATATGAATGCCTTCGGCGGTGTACCGGGATGTGCAATGATGCATGAGTGACATGTATGAAAGAATTATGAATGGTGGCTTTGCCACAAATACGATGTCAACTACATGATCATGCAAAGCAATATGAAAATGATGAAGCGTGTCATAATAAACGGAACGGTGGAAAGTTGCATGGCAATATATCTCGGAATGGCTATGGAAATGCCATAATAGGTAGGTATGGTGGCTGTTTTGAGGAAGGTATATGGTGGGTTTATGGTACCGGCGAAAGTTGCACGGTACTAGAGAGGCTAGCAATGGTGGAAGGGTGAGAGTGTGTATAATCTATGGACTCAACATTAGTCATAAAGAACTCACCTACTTATTGCAAAAATCTATTAGTTATCGAAACAAAGTACTACGCGCATGCTCCTAGGGGGATAGATTGGTAGGAAAAGACCATCGCTCGTCCCCGACCGCCACTCATAAGGAAGACAATCAATAAATAAATCATGCTCCGACTTCATCACATAACGGTTGACCATACGTGCATGCTACGGGAATCACAAACTTCAACACAAGTATTTCTCAAATTCACAACTACTCAAATAGCATGACTCTAATATTACCATCTCCATATCTCAAAACAATTATCAAGTATCAAACTTCTCTTAGTATTCAATTTACTTCATATGAAAGTTTTTGTTATATCCCTCTTCGATGCCCATCATATTAGGACTAGTTTCATAACCAAAGCAAACTACCATGCTGTTCTAAAGACTCTCAAAATGATATAAGTGAAGCATGAGATTTCATCTATTTCTACAAAATAAAACCACCACCGTGCTCTAAAAAGATATAAGTGAAGCACTAGGGTAACAACAAACTACTCCGAAAGATATAAGTGAAGATCAATGAGTAGTCGAATAATTATGCAATTATGTGAAGACTCTCTAACATTTAATAATTTCAGATCTTGGTATTTTATTCAAACAGAAAGCAAAACTAAATAAAATAAAATGACGCTCCAAGCAAAACACATATCATGTGGCGAATAAAAATATAGCTCCAAGTAAATTTACCGATGAACGAAGACGAAAGAGGGGATGCCTTCCGGGGCATCCCCAAGCTTAGGCTCTTGTTTGTCCTTGAATATTTCTTTGGGGTGCCTTGGGCATCCCCAAGCTTAGGCTCTTGCCACTCCTTATTCCATAGTCCATTGAATCCTTACCCAAAACTTGAAAACTTCACAACACAAAACTTAACAGACAACTCATAAGCTCCGTTAGTATAAGAAAATAAATCACCACTTCAAGGTACTGTAATGAACTCATTCTTCATTTATATTGGTGTTAAACTTACTGTATGCCAACTTCTCTATGGTTTATAAACTATTTTACTAGCCATAGATTCATCAAAATAAGTGAATAACACATCGAAAACAGAATCTGTCAAAAACAGAACAGTCTGTAGTAATCTGGATCAAACATATACTTCTGGAACTCATAAAATTCTCAAATAAATTGATGGACCTGAGGAATTTATCTATTAATCATCTGCAAAAAATAATTAACAAAATAGCACTTTCCAAATAAACATGGCATCAATTCTCGTGAGCGCTAAAGTTTCTGTTTTTTATAGCATGATCAACAAAACTTTCCCCGAGTCTTCTCAAAGGTTCTACTTGGCACAAACACTAATTAAAACAATAAAACCACATCTAAACATAGGATAGATAAATTATTTATTACTAAACAGGAGCAAAAAGCAAGGAACACAAATAAAATTGGGTTGCCTGCCAACAAGCGCTATCGTTTGACGCCCCTAGCTAGGCAGGATGATTTCAATGATGCTCACATAAAGGATAAGAATTTAAACATAAAGAGAGAATCATGAAGAATATTACTAGCACATTTAAGTCTAACCCACTTCTTATGCATAGGGATTTTGTGAGCAAATAACTTGCGGGAACAAGAATCAACTTGCATAGGAAAGCAAAACAAGCATAACTTCAAAAATTTAAGCACATAAAGAGGAAACTTGATATTATTGCAATTCCTACAAGCATATATTCCTCCCTCATAATAATTTTCAGTAGCATCATGAATGAATTCAACAATATAACCAGCACCTAAAGCATTCTTTTCATGATCTACAAGCATAGAAATTTTATTACTCTCCACATAAGCAAAATTCTTCTCATTCGGAATAGTGGGAGTATCATAAGAAACTCGAATACTATAAATTGTTTCCATATTAAAAGAGTAATGTTCAGAAAAGGGGTAATCATAATCATGACAAGTTTTATAAATATAATCACTACTTTTTATAGCATAAGTATCATCACAATAATCATCATAAGTAGGAGGCATGCTATCATCATTATAAATTTGCATATCAAAACTTGGGAGGGTAAAAATATCATCTTCATTAAACATAGCTTCCCCAAGCTTAGGACAAACATTAATTTCAGAAAATATATTCTCAAAAACATCATCTTCATCAAACATAGCATCCCCAAGCTTGGGCCTTTTCAAATCATAAGCATAATCACTCTCATAATTAATAGTATGGATAGCACCAATAGTATAGCAATTATCATATTCTTCCAAGCAAGTGCCAAAAAGATTTTCAAGATCATAAGAAGTATCATTATCTTCCACGATTATATTTTCATGAGAAACAATAGTAATAGGAGCAGCATTATTTGGGGGAGATATCTTTTTACCTCTCTTCCTTTTTCTTTTCTTCCTCTTCACCACATCATGTGTGGGTTCAATCCTCTTTTTGGAGCTCCTTATTAATGAGATTGGTTGAATAGGAGGCTCCTCCTCGTTACCTGATTCATCATAAGAAATAATAGGAGGATATTGGGAGGTCTCTTCCCTTTCATTAGTATTCTCTTCATCTTCTATTTGTTTTATTTTCTTTATGTAGTTGGCAATATAAGGATTTTCAATACAATTCACCGCACAATACATATAAATTTCCTCTAGATCAAATGCAAGAAGTTTATAACGGGCAAATTCTGGAAGATAATTAGTTATACGTTTCATTTCTTCGTAACCCATAAGCAAACTAAGTTCATTATGATGTGCAAGGGAAATCAAGTCATCACAATTTTTGGACACCATACGATCATTAAACAATTTGCATTGGGTATTGAAATGATCATGTTCATTGCCAAGCTCACAAGTATGGCCAATATAATTTAAATTTCAGCACATTCATCTAGCCTTTCTTGCAACAATTTAGTTTCTAAGTACTTATGCCTCTTGCAATATCTATCTTCCCTATTTCGTGTGTGCGTACAAACCCAATGCACTCTACAAAAATTGACATGTTTATAGGAGACAGTTTCATCATAACTAGTGCAATCATCATTAGTATCATGGATATTCAAAGAATTAGTACTAACAATATTGCAATCATGCTCATCATTCACATATTTAATGCCAAACATTTTATAGATTTCTTCTTCTAGCACTTGAGCACAATTTTCCTTTCCATCGTACTTACGAAAGATATTAAAAAGGTGAAGCGTATGAGACAAACTTAATTCCATTTTTTTGTAATTTTCTTTTATAAACTAAACTAGTGATAAAACAAGAAACTAAAAGAATCGATTGCAAGATCTAAAGATATACCTTTAAGCGCTAACCTCCCCGGCAACGGTGCCAGAAAAGAGCTTGATGTATACTACACAACCTTCTTCTTGTAGACGTTGTTGGGTCTCCAAGTGCAGAGGTTTGTAGGACAATAGCAAATTTCCCTCAAGTGGATGACCTAAGGTTTATCAATCCGTAGGAGGCATAGGATGAAGATGGTCTCTCTCAAGCAACCCTGCAACCAAATAACAAAGAGTCTCTGTGTCCCCAACACACCCAATACAATGGTAAATTGTATAGGTGCACTAGTTCGGCGAAGAGATGGTGATACAAGTGGTATATGGATGGTAGATAATAGTTTTTGTAATCTGAACATATAAAAACAGCAAGGTAACTAATGATAAAAGTGAGTGTAAACGGTATTGCAATGCGTGGAAATAAGGCCTAGGGTTCATACTTTCGCTAGTGCAAGTTCCCTCAACAATAATAGCATAATCGGATCACATAAATATCCCTCAACATGCAACAAAGAGTCAGTCCAAAGTCACTAATAGCGGAGAACAAACGAAGAGATTATGGTAGGGTACGAAACCACCTCAAAGTTATTCTTTCCAATCAATCCGTTGGGCTATTCCTATAAGTGTCACAAACAGCCCTAGAAGACACACATCAACCAAAACCCTAATGTCACCTAGATACTCCAATGTCACCTCAAGTATCTGTGGGTATGATTATACGATATGCATCACACAATCTCAGATTCATCTATTCAACCAACACATAGGACCTCAAAGAGTGCCCCGAAGTTTCTACCGAAGAATCACGATGAAAACGTGTGCCAACCCCTATGCATAGGTTCATGGGTGGAACCCACAAGTTGATCACCAAAACATACATCAAGTGAATCACGTGATATCCCATTGTCACCACAGATACGCACGGCAAGACATACATCAAGTGTTCTCAAATCTTTAAAGACTCAATTCCAATAAGATTACTTCAAGGGGAAAACTCAATCCATTACAAGAGAGTAGAGGGAGAGGAGAAACATAAGATCCAACTACAATAGCAAAGCTCGCGATACATCAAGATCGTATCACCTCAAGAACACGAGAGAGAGAGAGAGAGAGAGAGAGAGAGAGAGAGAGAGAGATCAAACACATAGCTACTGGTACATACCCTCGGCCCCGAGGGAGAACTACTCCCTCCTCGTCATGGAGAGCACCGGAATGATGAAGATGGCCACCGGAGAGGGATTGCCCCCTCCGGCAGGGTGCCGGAACGGGTCTAGATTAGTTTTCGGTGGCTACGGAGGCTTCTGGCGGCGGAACTTCCGATCTATTGTGCTCTCCGATGTTTTTAGGGTATATGGAGATATATAGGCGGAAGAAGTACGTCAGGGGGGTCACGAGGGGCCCACGAGGGTGGAGGGCGCGCCCAGGGGGTGGGCGCGCCCCCTACCTCGTGGCCTCCTCAAAGCTTCCCTTACGTGGACTCCAAGTCTTCTGGGCTTCTTCTGATCCAAAAATAAGTTCCGTGAAGTTTCGGGTCAATTAGACTCCGTTTGATTTTCCTTTTCTGTGATATTCTAAAACAAGGAAAAAAACAGAAACTGGCACTGGGCTCTGGGTTAATAGGTTAGTCCCAAAAATCATATAAAATAGCATATAAAACATCCAAGGTTGATAATATAATAGCATGGAACTATCAAAAATCATAGATACGTTGGAGACGTATCAGACGACAGCTTGGTGTCGTGTTCCTTCCTTAAGGCGTCGGCTGGGGACTGCTCATGGTGGTGGAGTTGCTGGTAGTTCGGAGGCGACGTGAGATGGCACGTAGGTGGAGCGGCGTGGCATCAACCGTGTATCGTCAGCGGTGGGCCTCGGCGGCATGGTGCAGTAGAGTCTCGATGTCGGATGCATCTTGCTGGACGTGCATAGGGAGGTGGCGTTGTCTGGCGTCATGGTGACGTCGACGGCAGACCTGACATGGTCAATGCATCAGTACCTGCTCTGAAGATGGATCGGTGGAAGACGGCGGCGACGAACTCTGAGAGTGTGCTAGACCGGTGTGTGCCCCAGACCTGGCAAGAGGATTGGTGGGTAGGGATGAAAATGGAATGGGAAGTTTCCACTTTTCCGGAGGGAGAATGGAAACGAAGAGGAAATATGAAAATGGAATTTTTTTTATGCGAAAACGGAAACAAAAAAGGAACTCTGTTTTCCTGTGGAACAGACGTGGAAACGGAACTTTCCGTTTTCGTAAATATGGAATTTCCGTTTCTACTATATGCATATGGCTGCTTTGTAGCCTAACTACCAAACAACGCATAATGACACAATGAGTAGAAAATAAATATGCTAGCACCCAGTTCCGTCCATTTCCGCACCGTTTTCATCCCTATTGGTGGGGGCCTCCGGCTTTAGTTGTTGGGCTTTGGTGTGAGGTCTATTTGGTATTCGGCTCAGAATTTCGGCACCCCCTTCATCAACTGGATAGGAGTAGCAACAGATGTTGTCAAGATGATGACTTCATACTTACTTATGTATTACTTTGTAAGGCCTTTGTGAATATAATTAATAAAATGGTTGCATGCATCGTCTAGATGCAGAGGCCATGGGTCATCCTCCTTTAAAAAAAAAGCAAAAATGACATTTTTTTTTCTTCCCAGACTTGCTGCCTATGCCACTTCGCTCACTCTACCATCGCTTCCTCCTCCTCACCATCCGCGTCCTCACTATCCGCCTCTTTTTGGGACGTCTCCGTCGCGGCTGCCAAAAGCTTCAACATTCAAACATGGACGAAGCACACGATCATCGCCGCATTGAGATCCAAGTCATCTACTCCTCATGGTCAACATCCTCTGAAGCGGTCGCGAGCTCAACCTTATTCTCTCCGAATTTGTTCTTTTTTTTCAAGGTTGATCTTCTTCTTGGTTGCCGCCATCAAGATGTTGAACCTCTTCACATTCTTTTCTCGCTACACATTATAGCGCTTTGACATATGCCTCCTTCTTTGCCAAGATGTTCTCCAACCTCTCCGTCATCTTGACTGGCGCCCCTTCTCGCTTCAACTTGTCGCGGAAATGATTGGAGCAAAGAGGGTGGGGAAGCACGGGTTTTGGCGCAGAAACAATACGGACCACTCACAATGCGCAGGCGGAGGTTCGGACTCCCGCAATGCCACCTTGGTTTGCTACTGATTTGTGGGAAAACGAACAGGTAGATGCGTTCGCAGACAAATACTAGACCGCGTTAATGACAAATTGCGTCGGGACAGTTTGGTCCAAAAAATTGCGTGTGTTTTAAGGGTCCGCGTCGAAGATGCATGACTAGTCAAATATAAACGTATGATGTAGTTCATCCATAGATGAACCCACGATTACATCATCGATGCCAGCATAGAAGCAAACATAAAAATCCCAAATAAACCTCTAACTAGAACCTGTCGAACGTCCTTGCCGTTGCCGCCAGCACTGCTCGCCCTGGCCACACGTGGGTTAATCTCGCCGTCAGTCTCCTGCCCTTCCTTGTGGTCGTCATCGTCTTTCTCCTCCGTGTGGAGAGACGGCGAAGCGAGAGCGAAACCCTGAAACTCGACCACTGCCGCATTGGCGTCCACGTAGGTGTCGGCGTCATCGTCGGCGGCGTAGCCGTCTTCCATACGTACCACGTAAAAGCAAAACTCATTGTCCAGCTCCACGGGCGTCTGCAGGTTCACACAGGGGTTCTCCGCCGACAGCATCCCGAGCATGAGGTTCCGCGTGCCGACCTCCACGCAGGCGGCCACGACGCTCTGGCCGCCGGCTGCTCTCCCCGGGCGGACGAGGACGACGTCGGTGACGTAGAGGCGCTCGTCGGTGCTCCTAGGTGCTAGCGTCTCCTCCTCGCCGCACTTAAGCCGGGAAAACAAGGGTTGTTGTCCATGCTTGATGGATGCATCGGCAGAGTTGCACTGCGCGTACCAGCTTCGTGATCGCGAACAAGATGCCTCTGCTTGCTTTGTCCCTTTGTGCATCGACGCCTCCGCTTATATTAATTGACCGGGGAGTTGCCGATTCCGACTAGCCGTCAGTTTACTCCGGCCTCACCGAACCTAGTCAAATTAGGATTCGGACTGTACGAGAAGAAAAAGTACAAAGGTGAGTATAAATATAAACACTGACCTATACAAAGAGAATACAACTGACTCCACCAACATACTCAAAGACCCAAGAAAATATATACTTTACTAAATATAAACATCCACGGATACCTTTATGCTTCCGGTCTGGCCGGGTCGCCGACTACCATCATGCATGCTCCAGTATCGTTGAAGTAACCACTAGAGAAGAACGATGAGGAAGAACGATGCAGCTGAAGAGCCAACCATCATCCCAGCATAAAAAAACATCGTCGTCCCCTATTGGCTTCACGGGCCGCAGTAGTCACCCGGCCCGTCTCTGAAGACGAAATCAAAGTCATCGCTAAAAACATGCCCGAGATGCACCGTCTCAATCCACCCCCATCTCCTACTCTATAGACTTCACAATATGCCTGGTCTTGAAAGCGCACTATCTTGTACGTGCCAGACGGAATGGCACGACCGAAGCTCCAGTGTCCACCAACTTTCAAGCGAGTGACGGGCACCTTCATGGTGGCAAGGCCGATCACCCCGGCGACATAACCGTTATCCAGGTAGCCGACAACACATACAACTTCAGCAGGACTCGTGGGCATAGGTTTCCAGACATAACGCATATCTACCTCACCTTTGCTCGAATAATAAAGAAATATCGATGTTGCTCACTGGAGTTCCCCAAAGTTTTGTGTATATTTTATCAAATGCAGCTAAACAAACGATGAAACATGGAAACAGCCCAACAAAATGTACCGCACAATGAAACACATCAGTGAGAAAAACATGCTGGCTGGTGAGTGTGTATATATATATATAATGCATAGTTCTCCGAAATGATTATTTCAGATAAAGCGGAAAGAAGATATCGGCTGCTGGATCTTTGCCGGGATAACACGTCCCAAGTGTGACCTACAAAAGCCGACAACAGAGCCATCATCACCAAGTAGTTTCTTTGTCACATCTATGCATGTCCCTTCATAGGGATCATAGATTTGTAGTATCGGTGGTCTTCCTAATTTATCCCCTCCAAGACCATCACTATAATAGAAGACAAGTTTTGAGCCGTCATGTAACATACCCAAAGGTATATCACGGATCACCCTCACAATGTTGCCGTCCATGTCGACCAGCCGTAGGTGTTCGTCCAGCTGGTCGGCACGAGAGGCCACCACGAGGAACGGCTCGGCCGGGACTTGTGAGCGGCGGCGAAGACCGGGTCGGAAACAAGAGCGCGCCACTCCTTGGACACGCATCGGAACTGGCACACGGACTTCTCCGGGACCCTGGACAGGATGTCGGAGATGAGCTCGTTCGGCAGGTAGGCCGGCGACGGAGCCCGGAACAGCGCCCACGCCTGGTGAAGAAGAACGCGCAAAGTGGACGCCTTGATCCCCATATGACTTGGCCTCGTTCCCGGTGGCCGGCGAGTTGCCGAATTCCACATCGAGTCTCCTTACGTACACCTTCGGATTTCTATACTACTTATAAAAGAGCAAACATGATCTTCTTTAAATACACCCCACAAAACGTACATGGATACATTACCACCGCATGATTAGTCCCACTAAAGTCAATCTAACGGCTAGCCTTAACCTAATCTGTTCTCTGTGTGCACTTAGCAATTTACATTGACTGATCGTACTCCACCGTGGAGGAAAATATGAAGTCCACGCCTGGTCAATTAGGGAACTATAATCACGGACACATCCTATTAAGAAACTAATCACAGACACATCTAATTATTAGGAAACTAATCACAAACGCATCCTATTATTAGGAAACTAATCACGGGTGCATCCTATTATTAGGAAAATAATCACGAACGCATCCTATTAGGAAATTAATCACGAACACATCTAATTATTAGGAAAATAATCACGGACGCATCCTATTAGATAACTAATCACGAACACATCTAATTATTAGGAAACTAATCGCGAGCGCATCCTATCGTCTCCTATCAGGGAATCGCGATCGCGAGTCGCCTGTCGTCACCAGCCCACCACCCACGCGAGCCACAATGGGAGACATGCGAAGAGGAGCTGCGGCTTCCTTCGAACACACACACGTGCCGTCGCCGCCTTCGTCTTCTGCCTGGAGGGCAGGTCACTCTTCTACTGACTGCAACGACTTCGCATCATACAGAGAGACCAACCATGTTTCTCCGAATATCTTGAATCATGATCCTTATGACTTCATCTCTACTACTTATAAGAAGTACATTTTTTCATTTAACTATTTTCCTGACTTGGGAGGTAAGGTATGTTTTATCCACTAGAGTTGCTAAAATAGGAAGCATATCTGCAGTTTTTTCTTTCTAAACCGGCATTTGTTGGCCCCTTTTTGCCACTGTTATTCTTACAAGTGGTAGCCTACGTATCATTATTACTACAAATTGAGAGGATATTTGTTATATTGTCAAAATTTTAGAATGTTGAGCCCTTAAAGAAATGTGTAGTACTCAAGTAACTGTTCCAAGTTGTCATATTAATGCTTTTGTCCTGTGATTAACAAGTATAATTACGCAATTTATCAATGTAATTTTTATTTGACTTACATGTTCTATTTTCATAATAAAGTAAGTCATTTTTCTTGCTTCCAGACATTACAACACTTGTGGTGTAATAGTAGAATCGGATGGTCCAACTAGCATTTTTTTGTCTTGTTTCACAGCTGATTCTATGTAGTCAAGACATCTCTACACTTCTCTATGTGACAATGGCTTCCTCTTTTCAACAAATCATAGAGGTCTCTTCCCGCTATTGTGTGGTTGACACTCAATTGTAATAATAATTCTTGACTGGAGTTTGTTGGCACTGAAACGGTTCCTTAGCTTGTCCTAAGGCCTTGTACAATGGGAGGTGTTTAGAGGGGTGCTTAAAAAAATAAATCGAGTTTTTCTTAAGCACCGGTGCCTATTTCTACAGGAGAGACGCTTAGTTAAGCGTCTATCCTGTACAAATAAGCACCGGTGCTTAAGGAAAGTCTGATTTATTTCTTTAAGCACCTCTCCTAAGCACCTTCCATTGTACAAGGCCTAAGTGACATTTTCATGTGTGATTATACTTGCATAAATATGTGCATATGGAGAATCATGATGAATCTTCTAAATAATTTTGAGTTTTATACATTGGAAAAAGTGGATGGTCTTTTAATACAGGGGACATGTTGATTAAGGAGAAACGATATTTCAAATTATTTGTATGAGTTGGGAATAAGAGATTGTGTACTTTATAGGGAAATTTCAAATTTATGAATAAATTGTCTTGTATTAAATATAGTATAATGTGTTAATCCCAATAGACGCGTGTTGTACGTGCACACTTATTAGTCTAAATAGACGTGCATTGCACGTGCATATTTACTAGTTGGTCAGAGATTGCTGAAGACCGGACAAGGCGTCGATCCGTTAAGCTGGACGAGGACCCGTATGGGAAACGGATCTCAATGGATTCGCATGGCAGCCCCGTACGTGGCATATATATGCATCGTATATTGCAAGGAGATCGCGTCGTGAAACACTTTGTCACCGGCAAGCCCTACACCGCATATTCTCTAGGCAGCGCTACGCGCCTGTCGACCGGCCAAAGCGTATCGGCGCCAACTCTCAATTAGCTGTGCTCTCATCCTCAACCGCCCATCGTAACACGCGGAAGAAGAAATATGGGGGAAAAACAAGAGAGGAAAAACTGCACCCTAGCTCGCCGAACTCCAGCGCGTAGCTGCCCCGCCCGCCCCACCTTGGACCACCGGCGTACCGGTGCTTGTGGTGGTATGCACCGAACTCATGTTGCATATTTTAAAATATTCAAAAAATTCTGATAAAAATTTAGCACGGTCACACAATTTTAATATAGGTTGTCACCAAATTTCAAGTCAAAATTGAAAACACAACTCAGAAAACAAAAATGACAAATTCAACACTCAATATAGTACATAACATAAGTTGGATTTTAGATTTGGTCCATTATCAAACTGGTGTCAAAATTTTATTTTTGTATCTTAAGAAATGTTTTAAATTTTTATACCAAATTTTGCGACAACATACATTGATGTTGTGTCAATATGCTAGATGTTTTTTCAGATTTAAAAAAAAATGTTCTACTGGCATCCGGTGTACCGCTAGCACCACAAGTGTTGGTGCAATGGATATATTCCCGGACCACCGGAGCCCTGCTCGCCGCCTTTTCATCGATGGCGCTCCATACCAGCAAAAACAACAACGTCGAGGTCCAGCACCACGAGTTTGCCTATTCCCGCACTACCGTGACGCCGGTTCCAGCCAAAAATCGTCGTCGCCCTCCTTGACTGTTGTGGCTCGCCATGCAGGTTGCAACAATTTCGCTCGCCGGCTGTAGCAATCGCCGCTGCCAGTTCCAGCTCTTTTGCTAGCCAGTTCCAGCGCACTGTTGTCGCTATGGCTGTTGCCGGTCGAAGCAGCAACACACACCGGTTCTAGCAACATGCAACGCTCGTTGCAGCAAACAACGACGGTCGGCACCGAACCATCAAGCGTTCCAGCAAATGGCGTCGCCGGTTCTAGCAAAAAACAGCCACCAGTTAGAGCAAAAACTCCTTCGCAGTTGCCCCGCTGTAGCTTTTCTTTTCGCCGGTAGTAGCTTTTTGCATAGCTAATTCTAATATCCCTTTCGGTCAGTTGTAGCATCCCAACATGCTGCCATAGCACCCTGTAGCTTCCAGCGAGAACGGAAGCACCACAGCTGCCGGTTGCATACGGCGGCGAGTCGACGTAGCCCCACCTTCCCGGCGACACAACATCCAACCGCCACCATAAAAAAGCACCAGCTTGCCCTCGTCTCTGTAGAACCAACAACTTGCTCCCGTCTCCCTGGTTGTGGCACACGACGCGGTAACAGAGAGAGGCCGAGTGGGAGTCAGGTGTGGGGGAGCTTGAAGGGGGAGTTGTACCCACGGTGGCGATAGGCCGCTGGCGGTAACAGTGGGAGTCGAGGAGAAGAGAAGGAGATGAGGCGATGGGGGGTTTCTGTGGTGACTTTGCTTTGGTCTCGAGAAGATAAGGTTAACGAGATAAGGATGGGGATGGTGGAAAGCGATGACACGTGGGATAACCTGAAAAGTGAGTCGCTCATGTGAAGTGACTGGCCAAAATCTTAGCCGGCCGGCGGCTGTCCGGAATCTTTAACCTATTCTCTAAATCAAGAATACCAAATCTTTTTTGTCACACTTGCACTTTCTTTGAATACCTACATGGTATAATAACCCTACAAACCATGGTATAAGAAAAACATGTTGTAAAATGACGGAATAAAACAAGAACATGTGGTAAACTTCATTAGATAGTCTATTTTTCACATAAATTATGTTAGGAAGCATAGTAGAAAACAAAACAAAAACAATTTTAACATTTTGGTTTCCTCCAAATCCAATGAGTCTTTCATTGTGAAACAATTTGAGGTACATAAAAATTAATTTGAGGGAACATTGTTATTTGCCACATTGAAGCATAGAAACTAAATTTCTAGTTTTAAAAGATATTAGAAGCTGCATCTGGTGTAAAAAAAAAACCTGAAACAAACCGTAAGGTTTTCCTTAGTTTTCCATTGGAGACAAGTGACACTGTCCCGGATATTTAGGTGTTGGCTGCACTGCTAGAGATTGAAATAATCGTGTGTCCTATATATGATGGGACGCCGATAACGTCCACACATGTGGCATACTAGACATTCGTCCACACACAATGTGTGGCGTGAGGAGGAGGCTACCCACATGGGCTGTGTGTGGGCGGATATTAGAATTGTCTACACGTGTGGGCGTAGCTACTTCGTGCCACACGCCCAACAAGTACTACTTATCTCCACCCCGCGCGTGTGGCACGAAGCAAAAATGCCCACACGTCCTGCCGCAACAACGTTAGGTACCCGCGGGATGACGATTTAGTTGCCATCCGGGTTGGCAGATGTAATTATCCGGGATGGCAAATATAGTTGTAAAAGCATGAGAACTCTATCTGTTTTGGTTAACTATTGTTGCCATGTCTAATTTATGATAGCTGTCGTGTGTAATCAACCCATAGTTGCCGTGTGGGATTAACTACTTGCCACATATGATCAAACGGTAGTTGCCATGTCTGTTTACCTAGTTGTCACGTGTGGTCCAACCATAATTGCCATGTATGATTAATCACAGTTGCCATATGTGTTTATCTGGTTGCCACGTACGCGACACTGCAGTTGCCGTCTAGCTACGAATCATAGTTGCCACGTACGCGTAACTGCAGTTGCAATCCAACAACGTACGAGTGTCGTGTGGGCGAAAAACAGTTCGCCCACCCGCGTGTAGGCTAGGTGGTGGCTGTGTGGGCAGAAATTAGTTTGCCCACACAGCGCAGCTGGCAAACCACGTGCTGCGGGGCGTGTAGGCGAGCTCTCCAACGCCCGCACACCGGCCCCGTCCTACGTGGCACGCAAAATCCGCCTCGGTGTCTTAAGATTCGTGCGAACTCGGCAGGACGGTGATCCACGCGTGTGGGCGAATTACAAAACTACCATACTTGTGGGCGTTAGTATTTTTGTATATGATTAGGATATGTAAAAGTTCAGTTTACTAAGGTTTTCGTTCCTCCACTATCTACCTCGTACTTGTATCATATACGTATAAATTTGTATTGTTATCAGTAATACTTTTATTACCCAAAGATGCACTTTCTTTTGAAGACTTAAGTGTTGATGTCCCTGCTTTTGTGATTGTTACAAACTAATAGAGGAATATAACAAATTAGAAGAAAATAATAGAGGAATAAAACATTTTAGCAACAAGTAGCAGTTTTTGCAATCTTGTTTTTCTTTTAATCTGTAGCAATTCTACTACTCTGTTATGTGTTGTTATTTCCCCTGCTTAATGAAATGAAAATGCAGCATGGCTATGTTTGGTCCCCTGAAACTCTTACGAGAACAGAAATTCCTACAATGATGAATTTGCTTCCTTTAGATTGGTTGTCTCCTTGTTGTCGATAGAAAGAGGAATTGGCTGAGAGGATTTCCGAGGTAATCACCAATATAGTGGTGCTTAGTAGCTCAGTTTTAACACCTTTTTTTCTGCAGGTGAGTTACCTATTAGTACATGCTCCTTATTGTGTTTTGGGAAATATCATTTCAAGTCTGATTTTTTTATCGAGGACTGATTGCTAAATATATTTGGCGTTGTAATGAGAATGCTTCTAGCTATTAATCTAGCCGGCAGCAAGCTGGTAGAAAGTTCGATTTTTGCATAGATGCAGTAGCAACACTCGCAGTTGATCTCTTGGGCAGGAAAAAAAAATCTGCCGCCAAAAAGACAAGGATTCCTGGGGTAACATGGAACAACCTAACAAACACTTTGGTGGCCCCTTCATAGCTCAAATAAAGATAGAAAACAATGCAAACTGATCTGCAGAGTTTGCAGCTTGCACACAGAAATGAGACCGAAATTACTATTCTGATCTTTTCAGCAATCTTTGCCATAAAGTGAACTTGACATGAAAGAATTTCATGATTTGACCCTTTTAGCAACGCCAAAGCCCGTGGCGTTTCTTTTCCATATAGAAACGCTGAGATAGTTTGCGTTTCAGCTTCATATTCAAACGCCAAGTTAGCTTGCGTTTTTGCTCCATATCGAAACGCCAAGAAAGCTGGCATTGCTTTCCAGGCCAAAACGTCATGAGCTTTGGCGTTTCTAGCTGAAACCCACGATCGTGCCTGTACGTACTGCTCTGCTAATATTCCGCCGTCGCATGGCCATATGCATGCTTCGAGATTGACAGATGGACATGCCCTGATTATACTCTCCTCATTCATTCCGTAGTACTAGTTTGAACTTAGAGTGTTGCTACACACACGACATATATTGAACGATTTACAGACGACAGTACACATCAAGCCATCCATGCGTCAGGTAAAAGTTGGCAGGGCCGTTCAATCTTGCGTCGTGCATAGTTCGGCTGGCGCTCATCGTCCGCCCAGTAGTTTCGTTTAACTAAAGAGGCCGCAGGCCGAACGTTAAGCTTCCTACGAGCATAACTAATTATAGCTAGAAACGGCAAAGCTCATGGCGTTTCGGCCTGAGTGGCAACGCCAACTATCTTGGTGTTTTTATATGGAGCAAAAACGCAATTTAGCTTGGCGGTTTTTTTTTTGGAAATGGAGACGTACCCCCGGCCTCTGCATCATGATGATGGCGTTTGAATGTTGAGAAGAAACGTGAGCTATCTCGGTGTTTTTATATGAAAAAGTAACGCCACGGACTGTGGCATTGCTAAAAGGGTTAGATAGTAAAATACTTTTATGTCGAGTTCATTTTGTGGCAATGATTGTTGAAAAACGTAAGAACAGTGATTTCGGCCCAGAAATGACACGAGATGGGAGTCAGGGTGGACCCATTCCGGTATACGTCACCGGCGCTCGCCCCGACGGTCCAAAGGTGCCACAACATCAACGGCAAGGCCCCTGGTGCGGCCCCGACGACAGCGTCACGGGCCTTGCGAGTTACAACTGCTACTGTCATGCTCTTGCTGCCGATGGTGTCGTCTACCTTTGTTCAAATACTAAAAAGGATACCATGTTGCCTATAATGGAGTTCTAGAAAGTTGTTCAGATTTTATCAAACCCAGCTAAAGAAACGACCAGAGCAACTTCAAACGGCCGATCTAAACGGGCATCGATTTTGTTCGTTTTTTGTCCATTTAAGCCGCTAGTACACACGTCCGTGTCCATTTTTTCATATGGGTCGGCCGACATGCCCAATGAGACCCGACCTATTTTTTTGTCATGTCCGCCTCGGCGTTCCATCAAATATCTGATGGGCGACCTGTGCGAGCGGGACGAGCGAAGGCCACGGCGAGCACCGGCTGGCTAGCCTAGCAAATAGCAGCTACCATGCGATTGTGCATGCTCGCACGCAGCCACCGGACCGGCTAGCTATGCGGGCGGCTAGCTACGCACACGGCCACCGAAGAGCGTCGTTGGTTTTCCAATCCTTTAGTTCAAATATGCACAGAGCGCCGTTCGGCTCGTCTAAGTCGGTAAGCCACAAGATCTCCACATTTGGTGGGCTTCTGATATTCCTTTTCCATTCCTCACTCTCGAGGTCAAAGCAGAGCAAAGAGCCCTTGTCCCGCGGTTCCTCCGGCAAGAAGTACAATATACCATTGACCGCAGCAGTGTACTGGTTACGGGAGTTGTACTTGAGACGCAATGGGCGTGCTTTCCTCCATCTCCACCCGTCACCGTCTCCTATCGTAAAGACCTCGCAAGTAGCGCGGGCTCTAAAGCGCACCAGCTTATACGTGCCAGATGGGATGGCACGACCGAAGCCACAGGCTTTGTCGCCTTCCAAACGGGCGACGAGCACCTTCATGGTGGCAAGGTCAATCACCCCGACGACACAAGGAGCGTCATGTAGATAGTCGATGCCACATACAACATCGTCCTCATATAACACCAGACGCATGCCCTGGCCGGGACAGGAGGCCACCACGAGAAACGGCCTGGCACGGGACTTGTGCGCGGCGAGGAAGGCCGGGTCGAAGAGAAGGGCGTGCCACTCCTTGGACACGCATCGGAACCGGCACACGGGCTTCTCAGGGGTCCTAGACAGGATGTCAGATACGAGCTCTTCTGGGAAGTAGACCGGCACCCGCATGTCGGCCGAACGGAGCCCGTACGAGCGCCCGCGGCTGGTCAAGAAGGCGGCGCAACAGCGACGCGTTGATCGCCGTATGATTTGATTCGGCTTTGTTCCCGGCGAGTTCAGCCCCCGATCCCACTTTGGGTCCTCTTAAACCCTCGGATGGTTTTTGTGAAGAGATCGCCTAAGAAAGAAAGTGTTTGTCTAAAAAAACAGCTACTCCTACACCACTGTGTTCAAAAAAACAAAACTGCAGTACACTTCTTTCTGGCTACTATTGCCGAACGCTGCTGTTGCAGACCTGCGCATCAGCATCACCCTCATCATGTGCTCGATCGCGACTCGCAAGATTTGGTAATGTCAACATGGACGTGCTACCACGATTTCAGTTCAGACTCGGCGCACGGGAGCGGAAGCCACGCGATGGATCACACGCGGCCGTGGGGTCGCGGAGTGAGACCACTCACTGTCTCCTGCATCGCATCATCCATCATCACACAACCAGTAAATAGCACTGTAGCCAGACTGCAACGCATGAGCGACGGAGCGAACGGACCGAAACGTGTTTCCTTCGACGGCCGGCTATGTAACTATTCTTAATAAATGAGACGAGGCAAAGTTTTTGTCTCCAGTTTGAAAGAAAAAACCAAGCCGAATCAAGATGAACATCTACTGGCTACTCCCTCCGACCCATAATATAAGATCGTTTCAGCACCGAATCACGAGGACCACTGGACAACTATGACACAGATCCTCGCCCGACACAAACATTGCACATGGATAATATGTTTTTTCCCAATGTCACGTCCCATTCAATCAAAGCAATCCCAATACAAGTCCGAGGGATTTTTTTTACCTCAATGGCATTTCTGATCCTGCTTTTCACCTCCTGCCGGGACGAAGGGGGGGAGGGCATGGGCACGTCCCGCCCCCTTCTTTCTCCTCCATCTCTTTGAAACAAGTCTTGAAGGAGGTGGTCGGCGCCTAGGGGTGGCACCATAGGGTTTGTCACCTATACGCCCGAGTCATCTCCGATAGGGTGGACGAGGTACTGGCCTAGGCTATGTCTGGCGGAAATTTGAGGAGCAGGAAATGCGGTCAACACAACAACCGTTAAAAGTCACGGGATCCGACTCCAAATTGACAGACTGGGACACGGGCGTCAAGGCAACGTCCATGGCGTCGTTGGAATGAACTGGGGGCGACCTGAAGGGGCCATAGCTGGCGCTACGGTGAGGGAAAGGAGGCGCCCCAGCGCCCGACAAGAGCATCTGGAGGGGAAATGATGCTCGTGTCTCTGAACAGTTTTTGAGATGGAGCGTGCTACAAATATCCCCCGCATAGATGGAGGCTCACGGACAAGAGTGGCGTTGCAGAGGTTTTGCCCAAAAAAATATCAAGATATACTTAAAAGTTTCAAAAAAAAATAAAAATTTATACAAATACATATGCCTGTTCGTCAAGTATGTAAAAAATTCATTAGGTAATTCGATTATTTGCATGCTACACAAAAAAGATAAATTTTTGGCCCAAAAACAACAAAGAAAAAAGCCCATTTTAATTTGCATATTTATCTTTTTTGTACATTAAATGTGAACATATGTGTTCATGAAATTTTATATGTGTATACTACAAATATACATCCATGCATATACTTTTTTCAGATTTTTTCATTATGTGGAAATAATATTTTCATGAACATTATGCATTTTTCGCTGACGGACTGCAAATCTAGGCCCTCAAATGCCCCCGGACATACAAAGCATGCAAACGAGGAAATTCTATGTAGATCAATTTATACTACCCTAATCCTCGTCAAAGGTGTCCACTATGTCCGTGCCCGACTCAAGTACATCAGCGGCCACAACTTCAGCCCCTACATCTCCGCGTCAAGTTCAACGAAAAACGCGTCGGTTGATGCATGTTCCTGCCGTATGGCATCTACATAGGCTTCATCCTGGATGGACTCCGGGATGTCCTGCTGCTCCGTCATCTCCGCCGCTTGCGCGACCGCGAACTCCGCCATGGTGTCCTTCATGCCGAAGCCCGCAGCCGATGCCACCTCGTCCTTCTTTGAATCCGCCACCTCCATTGAAACCGGCTGCGGCTACGACTCCTCTTGCTCCTCCGGCTCCGGCGAGTCCGAAGGCAGGCCGGCTGCGATGCGGGCGACGCACCTCGCCCGGATCTCCTCCTCAATCTGGAACCGGCGCTCCGGCGTGAGCATAGCGTATGTCATCTTCTTTTGTCGGGCCATGGCGAAGCTGGACGGCGTGGGAAGAGCGGCGGAGCCGGAGAGAGCTGGATGGGCTTGGGTTGGCGGCGCAGAGAGGGAGAAGATGGATGTGGCTAAGGTTGGAGGACGCCGGCCGGCTTAAATAGCCGAATTTGGCTTCGGGCGGCGAGCCGGGGCGGCGCGACGTGGCGTTCACACCCCACTGAAGGAGACTCTCGTCGGACTGTTGGGTTTTCGGGCGATTCCGTGTGCGATTACATCGTCAGTCTGACATGGCGAACAGGCCCGGTCGCGCACGCGCCTCACCATATCCGCCTCATATTGGGCTGAATACGAGGAGTGTCGCCCGTCTAGATCGATTTTTTTTTAAATTGGTCTTTAATTGGTCAGTAACCGGGCATGCGCGTCCAAGCGTTTGAGGAGGGATTTAGGGTGTCCGGGTGTAGATGCTCTTGCTCTTACTCTTGTCCTTCTCGACTAAAATCATAATAGGGTCGATTATTAGGGCGATCGGCCAGACGACTCTGCTACAGTTACACCGAAGGTCACGCACGAATGTTCTATTTCCAGACTCAGGGCAATCAGCATCAGCATCATGATGCGTTCGATCGCGAGATTTCCTATAATGTCCACATGGATGTGAAACCATTTCAGACATGTCGCGCAGGAGTCAAAAGGCACATCCACAAAGATCACACACGTCCGGATTCGGAGCCAGTCCTGTACCGCATCATCCATCAGCAGCAGTAACAAGAACTGTAGCCAGACGAAGCGAGAAACATGTAGCAAGCTACTCTAGCTCCGGCGGAATCAAGAAAATAATCAAGCAGCTAACCAAATCAAGATCCGCGCGCACGGGAAACGACCGGCCGGGACGCACATCGATCGACCTCCGGTTGTTCGATCTGGCATCGGATGAAAATCTTGAGTTCTTGGATCAATCTCCAGAGAATCAAACCGAGGGGGGCGGAGAATGAAATACTAGTATGGAAAGAAGGCTAATTAAGCAGCAGCTAGTCCTGGACAATGGCGGGGTAGGTGACGAGGCGGCGGGCGCAGGCGGTGCAGGCGAACCTGCGCTTGTTCTTGAGGCAGAGCGGCAGGAAGCAGAGCACCCACTTGGCCTCCACGTCCGTGGCCACCACCCCGCCGCCGCAGTACGGGCAGCTCCCCGGCGCCTTCTGCACGCCCACCACCTTCTCCTCCTTGCCGCACACCTTCGCCCCCGCCCGCGCCGCCCGCGCCGCCGCCCCCATCGACGCCGACGCCGACGCCGCCGACGACCCCTCCATGTCGACCCCTTCTCCCCCCTCGCCCGGCGCCGCAAATCGAAGGGTGCGGTGCTGGTCGGGAGCGCCGCTCTGCTCTCTTGGCTGGCTGGCTGGCTGGCTACAAGCCTGCAAGACGGATGGATATGCGGGCGCGGGGGCGGGGGGCGGTGGGCTTTAACGCCGGTGGCGAGGGCGAGTAACGCACTCACCAACACGCGAGCTACCTCTCCGGCTTTTGCTGCCGCTGCTGGTGCGGTTGGTTCACTGACATCCGGCCGTGGCAGTGGCCGCCAGCGCGCGCGCGCGCCCGCGTGGCGCCTACCGCGGGACGCCGCCCGTCAGCGGACGCTGTCATTTTGCTGGGGACCGGGACGAGCGCGGACACGGCGGCCAGGGGCGAGGACCCCGCTGCCTGGGCCAAATTTGGGCGAGTCACATGCATTTCACCGCGCCGTTGGGAGGTGAGATCCACCGGTGCCGGAGCTCCCCTCCCAGTGCTCCGTGACAAGAAAGCAGCTGCGCTAGTGCCTCGGGTAGGTACGTGCACGGTTCGTCTGGCTCACGGCGCACGCGCGTGCGCCGTGGCTTTTTTAACCTCGTCCGGCGGCCGCCGTTGGTGCGTGCGTGCGTCCGCAGGCGGCGCCGGTGGACGGGCGAATGATGTGGCCGGCTGACTCGAGAAACTTATAGGTCGACGCATAAGTTTAAGTTGAAAGTCTCATGTTTGTGAGTAGAAACCTCATGTAAACGAGATGAAACTACTTCCATAGGGAGATGAAGACAACCAGAGCCGGTTACTGGTCCACTGTAGGGAGTGGAACCGCTTATGTCAGTTTAGATTCATCAGAAAATAGTGGAAAACATTTTGACCTTTTCTTGCGTGGCAGAAAGAAGGCAACATGTACACGTGGCATAGATCCTAACCCGACGCGGCTCGTCCACGAAACACGACATGCATGCGAGGTGTAGTGAGGCGGGGCGGGCCGCGGAGCAGGAGTACGAGTGTATGAAAACAATTTCTCTTGTGTTTAACAACAGAAAATTCATGCTTCTTGTGCTTAAGAGAAGTGGCAAAAGTTTTCAATGGAGGAGGAAGCACTAGCAATGATACCTCTGAAAACAAACTTATCGCAACACACAATTAAAGTGCTCAAGTTTCTTGGCAAGTGACTGTATCTGATGACTAAGCTCAACTGTTGGTCATCAATTATCTTATCCATGACATACAACTTGTTGCATGCGTTTGAGACCCCAAACTTGGCCTCGAGCGCATCCATATGAAAGGATCAATGATCTTGTCACTAAGAACACTAAGAAGAACACCCCTCAAGAGCGTGTCGGTAGCCTAGAACATGGTAGTTATCCAAGCACGTACATTTGACATGGGTCCTAGCCCGTCTCGGCTTTGCACGTTCACAAAACACGATGTGCATGGAACATGGTAGTTATCCAAGCACGCACACGTGACATAGCTCCTAGCCTGACTTGGCTTGGCTCGTTCACAAAAACACGACGCACATGTGAGGCGAGGCGTGATGTGACGGCCGAAGAAGGAGCATGCATGTACATATGAGTCTAGCCTCTTCTCGAGCTCTTAATTAGTGGTGTCTAGAACAACCCAGCTTACATGTTAGCCTACCACACCATCCACTATGGAGTGAGATTAAACTTTCCACTCTCTTGCCATGCACGAATGGGACGTGTGGGCTTCGGGGTTTATCCTAGGAACTATTGATGAATAATTAATGGGTTGGCCCAATAATTCAACATTTTATGCTCTCCACCCAAACTTTTTTTTGTACGGACACTGGAGAAATCTGTATTTTGAGGACCTCTTTGTTTCATAGGGTTTTCAAAACACAAATACTCCTATAAGGAAAAATATGAATATAATGCATGCTATATTAAATCCTATGTGATTGGAAAACTACGGGGATTTGAATAAGACTTCATTTGGTTTCTTGGTTCGTAGGGTTCTAAAAACATAACAATAGAAAAAAAATGATAGGAAATGCATGTCAAATTTTTGATAAATACATGAATTCTATAATTTGGTTGTTTGGTTACAGGAATTGAAAAACACAAAAATCCTAATAAACATGGTCAAACTAAAGGCAAACCACATGAAAATGTATAGCTAGAATGTTATTATGCCAATAAGGCTCTTAGTCTCGTTCTTTGTGCATAAGAATTTGAAAAAAGATCCAAGGAGATGTTATTATCCCCATGTTTTTTCCTTTCAAACCGTGACCAAAGAACAAATTTCTTCATTTTTTTCCTTTGCCTCATTACTCTAAACCAAATGCAGGAATAGTATTATTTATCATAGGTAAAATCCTATTTCTACATTTTCCCTCTACTTTTCCTTCAAACCAAAAGAGCCCTAAAAGAGTGTTTGATGCCATATGAATAATAAAGGAATTGCACGAAGATATTTGAGTGGTGGAGATTCTCCTTCAAAATAGAGTGTAAATCAATTGTTATGAGTTTTCCCTAAGGATTCCAATCCCACGAAGCAAGGATGGTATGTAGGAAAAATTCATAATGATCCAAACCCTACAAAATTACTATAAAAATTTCTTTGAATCAAAAGAGCCCTTACTTTTTACATTACCAAGTTAATTTTTGTCAGATAAGTTTTCAATGGAGGAGGAAGCACTAGCAATGATGCCTCTGAAAACAAACTTATCTGGCAACACACAATTAAAGTGCTCAAATGTTCCCATTGATAGTGACACGTATGTGGTTATTTTTGTCAATCTTGATGCTCCAAAACTCCGACCCCGGTCTTTAGTAGGCACTGTGTGTGTGATGGTGTGTGCGTGTGCATCTACATTGTACCCGATGTTTTTTCTAATATCCATGTTGTAAACCAAACACGTGGAGCTCATCATCGGCTGCTCGTCAGCCTTCTCGCCCATAGTCGGCTCATCCTCCGCCTTCGCTTCTTACATCCTCTCCAGCTGCTTCTGGCGCTCAGTAAGGCCTTCAAGTAGAGGTTGAGAGGAAGTTGGGAGGACAAAGATGAACCTGCGGCCGGGACAAGTGTCAGTGAGAGGGGGCGTGGGTAGATAAGCTGTTAAATGGATGCAAAAGTATAAGAATACGTAACATGGTAAATGATTTTTTAAAATAATAATTACCCGAGAAGCAATAGTAGTAAAAGTTAAAATTTCAAGAGAGACCAGTGGCATTAATTGACATAAACTTTTCTAGTACTGGTACTACTTTCTATTCCATTATTAAAAAAATGATTCGGACTAATAATATCCGAGTGAGCGAAGATCGGATTAAACAGAGCATGTGCACGCAGGATATTAGGTGGATAGTACCACACTACCACATACCTTGTGTTCCCGCAGTGTGAGCTGCAGACCATAATGGCTGCTCACCAGCAAAAAGGGCTTGCAGATCTCACCAATAAGCACGCACGTACGTACGTACTACGTACTACGTGTCGGCGGGGTTATTCATCATTCCAGTTCCGGCCCAGAGCTAATACTAGATCCAAGTTTCAACCGACACGTGCATGGGACCTTTGGCTTGTCCCATCCCTGCATCTCACCGTCCGGCGCAGTGACACGGGTCAACTATTTGGTTGAACTCGCGCGCTCATCCTGCGCACGGCCGGCCGCCCGGCCGGCCGAGAACAGTGCTGGCCAGTTGGGAACCGGCGGCGACCACACACACGCGCGCACAGTCGAGCGACGTGCATGGCGAACGAAGCTACTGTTCAGCGCGGACGGCTCGTTGATAGGGTGGCACTGCTCACTGTTTTTATTTCCGAGAATACGACTGTTCACCGTCAGTACGTGGGCTACCACATGGGGTTTCTGGATTGTGATTGCTGACCTGGATTCCTGTTTGATTGATGAATTGTGTCGCTGCTCCTTTTTTTCGTTGTTGTGAGATAGTTAGAGCTGAGTAATTGTTGTGTCGAGATCATCCAGCAATGCAGGCCCACCACGGGTTAAACCTTGCGGCGAATGAGAGGTGATCGTCGAGGCGCCGGTAGGCAGCGCCTAGGGTTAGGGTTTCTCCTATGTGGGCGGTTCTCCTGCGGTGTAGAAGCTACGACATGTGTGGCCATGACACTAGCTAGTGGGTGTTCTCCTCTCCGCAGGGGATCTCAATGGAGGCGCGGGCGGGACAAGGTGTGACTACTCCGATGAAGACATCAACTCTGGAAAAAAATGATGGATGTGTGCACAAGCAGGGATTCCCCAAGATCTCCGATTGATGGCAAATCTTTGGAGGAGGCTACAAACCTTTCAGCAAGGCTGGGGGG
>NC_041392.1:689318553-689367282 GCF_002162155.2 Triticum dicoccoides | reverse complement strand
GGGGGGGGGGTAGTTTTGACTGAGAAGGTATCAAAGGGCTTGTTCTTCGCTGATTCTGGACCGGATCTGCCCAAAACTCCAAAGCGGTCGGCCGTGGGCTACGTATGCACGCCAAGGCCCTTGAATATCCATGCTTTCAAAAGGGCTATGCAAAGAGCGTGGGTCTGCACTGCGATGCTCGATTAAAAGACATCAATGACAATGTTTTTGTGGTTCACTACAGCAGCGAAGGTGACTGAGACATGCTGAAAGATAACGATGGAAACGCAAGTCTGCTCGAGATGGTGTTTGATAAGAGGTCGAAAAACTTTCAAAAGGCTTTGGGAAACTGGCAGGTGAAGTGATGAGGGTGGATCTTTTTTTAACACAATACAATTACAGATACTCACGTACACGCATATACACTCACTTCTATGAACACACGCACGTACGCATGTTGTCCCTATGAGCACCTTTGAGATACTGAGCCGGATATTAGAACTTGCAACCTTCGCAAATGCCAACCCCCCAGTGTTCGTCAAATATTGCGGTCCAAAAAAGCTTTGGGAGGCGACACGACGCCCAGTCACTCGTGCTCGGTTTTGTTTCTTTCTTAGAAAAAAATCTCTCGTGCTCGTTTTTTCAAACAGGCCCTCGTGCTCGTTTTTATCTTTTGATTTTTTTTTTGACGGGTAGTCCCTCGTGCTCGTATTTTTTTGAGGGGTGTCCCTCGTGCTCGTGGGTCGTGGCCCTCGTACGGCCCACCGCTGCGTCGGCAGAGACGGGCCGGGACACACACGGGATCCTGGGCCAGCCCGGGAGGGGGCCAACGAGACGTCAACGGTCGGATCCCCCCGACGGATCTCGGTCGGCTGTCGAGTCCCTCTCAAATCCCAGTCACTTTTTAACTTGCCTCCTTCTCCCCCCCTCCCGCCCCTGCCTCCCCCAAATCGGAAGCCTAGGGTTTCCCCCGCCGACGAGCCCCCCACCGCCGCCGGCCGGTCCTCGCCGCAATCCTCCCCACAAGCCCTCCCCCGCTGCCCGCCGCCTCAACCGCTCTCCCTCTCCCCTCCCCTCCCCGCCGCGGCACCCGGCCGGCCGACCCCTTCCCGACTCCCCGTGGCGGATCCGGCGAGCGGCGGTCTCCTCCGACGACTTGTCCGGTACCTGGTAAGCAAGCGATGAGAAGTCGAGTTGCCTTGCAGGATGGATGTGCCGTTCGGTTCCGCGCTGGTGTTTCACTTCGCGTCCTGGTGGTGGTAGGGTGGGTAGGAGACGCTGGTTGCCTGCTCCGACCGATTGGTCCTGTATCTAATCCGATCCGATCTCGTTCGTTAGCGGAGACATCTCAGTGAATTCTTGGAGGGACGATCTGTTTTCGTCCTAGTTCTTGTGCGCAGAGTAAATACACAACGCCTCTGTTGTTTGTTAGGAATTAGCAAGGTCCATCTGGGTCCTCTGATCATTCAGGAACGCAAGGTCAAATGGCAACAGCCCCCGGATGTAGCGATCGTCGTGTGTGCTTGTGTCTGGAGTGGTGTGCAGGATAGCGCATTGGCGGGAAGCGGGGAAGGGGGCGCGGCGCGCCGTGTACGGATGGCGGGGAAAACAGGGCGGGCAGAAGTTGATGGTTCCTTTTTGAATAAATCACCCGCGTAAATATCTCCGTACGAAATTAACGCAATTATGATAGCAGCATAAAGTTACCGATGTATCGATCACACGTGCAGCACCGTTGTTTAGCAGCATTAAGTTGTTGATGTTTCATTCACACGTGCGGCACCGTCGTTTAGCAGCATTAAGTTACTGGGCATATTGTCCACACGTGCGCCTAACACGTGCGAGCACGCTTACTTGCATATATACGGTGCTAGGAATAATGGATAAAAGGTGATATTTGCAGTTGGAATCATTAAGAACTGATTGTCGCGCGGTTGGCTAACAGCCTCTGTGCTCGCTCAGCCCACCCGGGTTCGAGGCATGTACTCCCCGTGGTGATCAGTTGTCTCTTTTAATAAATAAAAAGGCCACGAGTGCTAGTGCTTGTTGGTTGAGTTTTTATTGAGCTGGAATAAACTTTCTGTGTTCAAACGGGCATGATAGTCAGAGAGGATAAAGTAGGCTGCATAAATGGCATCTTCATAAACTAATAGTACTGCAATAACTTTGGGGGCATAAATCACCGCTTGCAGGCATTGGTCATATATCATGTAGTGGCCTTAAGTCGTTACTTATAGCGGTTGTTCGCAATCTGAATGTTTGAGATTATGTTTGGTAAGTTTATGGACATCGACACAACAATAATTGTAGTAGTACAGTTCATGTAAGGTGCTCTTTTTTCTTACCAAGATATGCCGTTACGAAAGCAGAACACCCCCCACCCCTCTCATGGTATCAGATTGAATTTCACACTCAATTTTCTGAAATATCTTTATTTTATATTGTTCTATACCTATTCATTCTATCTGATCTCCTACATACTTTTTCTTGTAGGTTCAGTTTGGTGATCACAAATTTTGCACAGTCCTGAGGCTTTGTTGTCATTAAAGGGTACATCCAAAAATAAGTCAGCACCTAGCGAAACGAGCATCTTAAAGCTGTCTGCTGTTATGGCTTCCATGGTGAGAATAACTTTTTTCAGATTTGAGTGTTCAAGAGCTATATGCTGTCTTCCATTATTCTAATGGTCAATTCATGTCACTGAAGGCGGCCAACGAGAACCTCCCACCAACTGTCATCAGGCAATTGGCTAAAGAACTGAAGAACCTTGATGACTCACCTCCAGAAGGGATCAAAGTTATTGTTAATGACGATGACTTCGCCACTATTTTTGCTGATATTGAGGGCCCTGGTAAGATTCTGTCAGGATACAATACATTGCTTTACACCTCCCATCTTGTGTGCTTTGCACCAATAAGTTATGTGCTAATGCTCTGCTACTTGCATGATGGTGCCCTTTTCTATTCTTGTCTTTCCGTCACATTTTTATTCATCACTAGTCAAGTTGGAGCTTGCGGCTTCTGGCTTTGTAAATTAAAGAAATCTCAAAGCTGCGTTTCTTTCCTATTACACTACTTTCTGATATTGCATTCTTAATCTGAACCTGGGCATGTACAGCTGGAACCCCATATGAGAATGGAATATTCCGGATGAAGCTAATATTATCTCGTGACTTCCCTCAGTCACCTCCAAAAGGTAGACATTTTGTCAGACTTCCTTTGTCGTCCATACTTTAGTTTAGTTCCTGAAGTAGAGCTTTAGTTGAAAGTCTGTTGGTCTTGTTTCTGCAGGGTTTTTCACGACTAAAATTTTCCATCCAAATATTGCAACTAGTGGTGAGATATGTGTTAACACATTGAAGAAGGATTGGAATCCTAGCCTTGGATTAAGGCATGTTCTGCTGGTAAGCTTGAAGTTCAACACACAACAACCCATGTTGTTGTAGTGCATGATTTGTTTTGTAAGCATTTTCTAGTATTTGGTTATGGAAGAAGTTTGAACTGCCTGCATAGGATGTGGTGGACTTACTATAAATTGCTTGCTGACAGGTAGTGAGATGCCTCCTGATTGAGCCATTTCCTGAATCTGCCCTGAATGAACAAGCTGGGAAGTTGCTGCTTGAGAACTATGAGGAGTATGCACGGCATGCCAGGTCAGTAATCTTCAACTTCATTTTGTCAGCATGGTGTGATGCGGTGCTTCACGTCTTTTCTTATTTATTGGTTAAAATTGAGCTAGGGTTTTGTATTCAAAACAATGTGAACACCTAGATTGCCACCTACTGCTACTGTCTGTGGCAAGTTAGACCAGACCTCTTACCGAAACATCTGGCGCGGCTGTAGCTAGTTACTGATCCCGCCATTGTGCTCCATATGCAGGCTATATACCAGTATCCATGCTCTCAGACCCAAGAATAAGTCCAAGAGTGGAGCTATCTCTGAGTCAATGACAGCTCTGAATAAGGGCCAGCCTCATACTGTTCTTGCACCAATATCGACCTCTACCGGCACAAAAGCATTTGGCCCAAATTCACAGGATCGGAACGCTGCCCCTTCTGCTGTCTCAGGTGGAGCACCGGCAGCGCCCAGGAAGGACGGGCCACTGGCTGTGAAAGTCCCCGTCGATAAGAAGAAGATGGATGCGAGGAAGAAGAGTTTGAAGAGATTATAATATAAGCAAACCAAACTGTCAATGCTCCTCATATTTGTTCTGTACTTAGTTGTCCGCCGGTGCCAGAGTCCCAGAAATAACGAGAAAAAACTGGTTGTTTCCGAGGGAAGGATTGCTTCTCTTCTGTTCGGGCCCAACTATTGGGCCGTGTTGAGCCAAACTGTGGAGGGAGAATAATTATGCGCTGCTGGGCCTCTCCCGGTCCTCTATACTTTACTGGTGCTGCTGTTCCTGTGTCTGTGCTGTGATTTAATGATTGGATGTGAACTTGAATGGTGGAGAACATTTTCTTCCCAATAGGTGGTAGAGATTTTTTAATCTGAAAAGAAACAGTAATTTCGCGAAGTCATCAAACTTGGTGATTTAGCTCTGGCTATATATACTCGTCAAAATCAAGTGATTTAAACCTGATTTTGCTTGCTTTTTTTTTAGCATCAATACAGACCCAAACGCTCATATACACGCGCATACACTCACCCCTATGAACGCATACACGCACACCCTACCTCTATGAGCACCTCCGAGAGACTGAGTCGGCATATCATCTTCAAATTTACGAAGTCGCCGTAGGCGCCTCGTCGTCGACGGGAATGTCTCCTCCCACTGAAAGCACATCGCCGAAAATCCTAAAATAAATTCAGGAATAATGCGAGCATCAGGATTTAAACCCTGGTAGGTTGGGGTAGGATGTGATGTTGAATTTGTTTTGTTAACGAGTCATATTATGAGCGTACATTACTGCTCGATTAAATTTCAGGAGATGGTGATTGGTGAAACACCGGAACGCTACCGGCGATGGCTGCTAAGCTAAAAGTGGAATCATTTAGGCGGCATTAAGAATCTGATAAAGTCAAAAATTTATGGGATGATGACGCTGAAGTATATTGCTGGGTATGCATTGCTCATGATCTCGTGGAGAACAGCAAACTGAGATCGTCCTGCACTGACGAGTAAATTGCACGAAACCACCAGTTTGAAGGTTAGGTTTGCGAAAAACACTATAATTTTTTTTTTTTGCAGAAAACATCATGTCTACGGTAATCTTTTTGCAAATAACACTGATCGGCGGATTAGGCTCGTTTGAGCACGTTTATGACAGGTGGGTCACGTTTTTTGCTTACGTGGCATCACATTTCGTGCCAATGGGTTTTAATCTAAATTCACAAAGTAGTCCCTAGAAATTTATGTATACACCCATGAATCAAAATGCAAAATCACAATCAGCCCCCCACGTGCATAAAACCAGTAGCACGGCGGCCATGGGCTCTCGTCGCTGGCTGGGGCGGCGCCCATGGAGGCTTGGGGCGGCTTGGTGCTGGGGCGAGCTCGATTTGGATGGATTGGGGCGAGCCCGATTTGGATCTTGGGGCGACCAGGATGAGCTCCAGCATGTGCACGTCGCCCCGCTGTCACCGTAGTCGGGGCGCCCGCCGAAGGGCCACGTGGGCAGCCGGGGGTACTACAGCAGCACGACAACGACGTGGTCAAAGGTGTCGTCATGGGGCACGTCGAGGTGTTGTTGCCGTCGTCGGGGCGCCCGCGAAGGGCCACGCTGGCGGCTAGGGAACCAGGTATGGCTGGTGCCGCCGCCGTCGAAGGGCCTTGGGCACCGGCTGCAGGGCTGCGCCTTGCACTCCGGCTGCGGGTTGAGGCTCCGGGTGCAGGTCGAGGCTCCGGGTGCGCCTTGCGCTCTGGCTGCAGGTCGAATTGGATGTCACCGGATCTGCTGTGGGGTGCGGAGGTGGAAGCGGATGTCGCCGGATCCGGTGTGGGGCGCGACGGTGGAGCCGGTGAACCTGTGGTGGCGCGGCGGGATCCCGGGCCGCGGTGGTGGGCGGCAGGGAGTGCGGGCGGCAGGCGGCGGCGGTTTAATTTTTACAGAGAGGGGAGAGAGATGGAGAAGAAGAGAGGGGTGTATGTGTAAAATTTATGCCACGTAGGCAAAAAATGGGTCCCATCTGTCATAACCTCAGTTAACAGAGTCAAATCCGCCGATCAGTGTTTTTTACAAAAACATTACCGTAGACATGATGTTTTCTGGAAAAAAATGTATTGTAGTGTTTTTCACAAATCTAACCTTCAAACTGGTGATTTTGTGCAATTTACTCTGCACTGACTGACACTTACATGTAAGAGATTATCCCGCCCAGATCATGCGTGTACTACTCAGCCACGAAGGTCGGTAAGCACGTAGTAACGGCACTAACACTGAAGGCTCTGAATGAAGTCCAAAGCAAGAGATGACTCAATTTGCCATGCGTGTTTCGGTTGAGACCCGACCAGGTGACGGCTGCCTGGTGGACGTCGGCGTTGATCCCGAGGGCCTTCCACACGGCGGCCAACGTCCTGACCTCGGTGTCGCAGCAGCCCTTGTCGATGTCGCACTTGTCCTCTACCATGGCCTCCACAGCGCGCCTGCCAGGGCGGCCCCTGATATTGATCATCTTGCCGCACCAGTCAGCGTACCACCGCGAGGCAACCGACGCCAGGAGGAGGCGAGGGCCGAGCTCCGTGTTGAGGACGGAGACGCGAGCGTCGCGATTGTCCTAGCACAGCCGGCGGAGTTCGAGCCAGATATCGCGAGCGAAGGCGCCATCGGTCACCACAAGGTCGAACAGCTCGGTGGAGATACGGGTGTACTGTGTACATCCACTGAATGATGGCGAGATCATCCTTGAGCCATCGAGGATTGTGTGCCGCTGGTGATGTGTCGCCGGTGATGTGATGTAGGAGGGAGTAGCGGCCAAGATGGATCTCGAAAAGGTGCCGCCAATGATAGTAGTTGTGGCTATGGAGATCAAGAACGATGGGGATGAACGGGGTAGTGTCGGTGATCATATCACTAAAGGAGAGGGAGGAGGGAATGGTGTGAGAGTTGGCTGGGCGGCGGGCGGAGAAGGAGGTGTTGGCTGGCCGCCGGAGATGAGAAGGGTTGGTTGTTCGCCTGGTTCGTCATGGCGATCGTGGAAGTGCGGAAGTGGATTGACTGTTTAGTGTGTCATCACAAAGTACATATAGGGGCGCCGGGTGCAACCACGGGAGGAACGTGGGGGCGACCGTGAGCCAAGCGTGCAAGTACAGGAGTGTGCCAAGTCCAATCTCCATTTGTCGAAGCCTCTCAAGAACATCAGCGCCGGGGTGCCGTGGAAATGCTTTTGGTGAAATGAAATTTACTTTAAATATCAGACAAGTGCGATTATATGGTCGTGTGATGGCAATACAAAAACCACAGGTGCCAAATAAACTCCCACATGGACATGCAAAAACATCGAAAACACGTGACTTTTGAGCACACAAGTGGTCGAGTTCACCCTCGCAAAAAAAAAGTTGCCTGAAAAAACACACTCAGAAAAGACGATAAGGCGATCCATTGCGGAAAAAGGAACGAATGATAAGGAAGAAACCACGATTCATTGCGACCATTGTCTCCCAACTCCGAACGGAATAAAAACGGTTCCCATACATCGCTGCTCTCAGACTGACTGAGCAGCACATAAACTTGTCTTGCAGTTCACCAACATTATTAGAAGGAAAGAGTTGTCAAGTCTTCTCTAATCCACACCCGAAATGAAAACCACTGATTGCGCTGAGTACGATACGTCTATCACCTCTTACGTTTGATTTTTTGTTTAAAAGGACCACATACGCTATCATATTGGTAGAAAGGACCACTCCCAGACCATATTAACAAAAAAGACCACATACGTCGTGGCGGTAGGTCTGGCAGCCAACACGTGACACCTGCCACCACATGTGGAGGCGGCAGCTCGGCTCCAACAGATTTCCGTCCGATGCAGCGACTCGCAACGGGATAGGAAGAGGTGGCGGGCAGCTCCTACAGCGCGACAGCCCGTGCAGCAGCACGATGCGACGGCCCCACGTGAAGCAGTCAAAAAAGCAACTCGGCCGCTTCCAAGTTTGTGCGCCGCTGCTTGCACCCGATCCGGTACTGCCTTGCTCTTTCATTCTCGCTCCCCAAGTCTGAGGCAAATTCGAAGCATGTTGGTTCCTTCGTTGCAAAGTTTTTCCACACACATACTAATATTTACTGTATTTGTTTCTGCTGTAGGCTGTAGCACGTGGCTTGACCAGGACTAGCAGTACTAGTAGTAGGTAAATAATAAAACAGGTCAAAACTTGGATAGGAAAGTAGGAATTAGCGCCACTGTACTACAGCAACAAAAAGGAGCTGCCGCCATAGGGATGGGCCGAAAACCTGTTGCAGCTGAGCTGCCGCCTGAGGTTGTGGCGGCAGGTCTGGCCGCCACTGGCCGTGCCGGCAGGTGCCACGTGTCGGCTGCCGGACCTGCCGCCACGGTGTACATGGTCTTTTTTGTCAATACAGTTTGGAGGTGGTTTTTTTTGTCAATACAAAAGCGTGTGTGGTTTTTTGTGACAAAAAATCCTTACGTTTCGCCTTGCACTGCTTGAGGATGTTCTCTTTGTTGTTCATCTCCACTAGCGTAGTGCTCACAGCCTTGTAAACCTCTTTACCCAGCTCCTCCTTCAACTCCACCAGCTTCTCGTCACCCTCGTCGATGATTTGCTGGGGACATCACACAGACACATCACAATATCATTGCATTGCATTATGTACTTGTCAGCAAGTGTCTAAGACAAGAAGGCAACAGGATAAGAATCACTCGATTGATCGTTGGTACCTAAGGCTTTTCACCTGTGGTCGCTATCTTGAAAGGGTGCCAGTTAGCATCCCTCAGATTGTCTTGCCACATGGAGCATAATTCCAGAGCTTTAGCATCCGCCTCCGCGCCGTACTTTGGCTTGCAAGCTTCAACAACCGGCTTCTCATCCACTTGACCCATCCTCCTGATCCCAATGTTGCTACCAGGGCCCAACGGATCCACCGAGCCCTGTAAACCAACAAGCTCAAGTTTTATTTCATCATTGGTCATCCTTTCCTTGATAGTCGGAGCTTGATTTAGCTCTTCAAGGTCTTCCGCCGCGTCGATTCTATCCTGTAGATCCTTATTCAGCTCTTCAGTACGTTTCTTCCCATCGACGCCCTCTCCCTCCATGTGCTTCACCACCCCCAGTTTGCCTCTAAGCTGTTGAATTTCCAGCTCCAGCCGATGCTTCTCATCAAGCTGCTTCTCTAACTGCAAGGTTTCGATCAGAGCGACTTCCTTCTCTTTCTGGAAGGTATCTGACATGTCAGGGTAAATTTCTAGATTCTGGAATGAAAACTCTCAAGACATTTAAATGACACCAACAATTGGAAGGGTAGGAGTGCATACTTCGTATTTCTCAACAAGAATCCGCACACTTTCATTGGCTTTTTCTTGCTCAATTCTGGCCATGTCGATGGAGTCGTCTTGACCATCATTCTGAAGATAAAATTAGTTCAGCAGTACCGAGAACAATATCAGCACAAGCATGCAAAAATGCTATTGCGAGAACAGAGACAAAATTTAGACCAAGAAAGCTATTCGCTTGATTCCGATATAAATGAGGCATTTTATAGTAAACAATAATATAAACCAAAGGGTGAGTAAATTTCATACCTTCGTCCTCTCATTCTCCAGTTTTCTTCTCTCCATGTCAGTTTGAGCAACTATTTCACTTAATTGCTTGGATCTCCTTTTGATGTTGTTCGCTTTCTCATCCAACTGCTTTCTCAGCTGATCAGTCTCATGAAAAGAATTCAATGAATGTTCACGGGCAGTTGACTGCACCTTTCCCATTTCTGTAGAAAAAACAAATAAAACATGATACGGTAGACATGATCATATTTGCAATGCAAATGAGTGTACCATTCATACAGCAATCGCACGAGACTTTGGGGGGTGGGGGGTACCTTCGTTGTAGCGTTGGTTCAGCGAGTCGCTATCTTCCATGGCCCTCCATCTGATTACACTTGCACTCAAGTTCCGTTAAGTACTTGCTCTTAGCACTAATCTGGCTCGTCAAACGAGCTATGAGAGTGTCAGTCTTGCGGGACATCTCCTGTTGCACTTCAGCCACTGTCTTCAGATCACCATTTTCTGACAAGAACTTGCCAACTGGATCATCGGCTCTGTAATCCTCCTCTTTTGCCAGCCAAGCAAACATGTACTTCTCACATTTATTTGCCTCCCAATCCGTTTTACCCAGATGATGTGATTTGTGGTAGTTGTGGAATCCCAAGGCATCCTTGAACCCGATCCAATCCTTTTTGAAACGGACTATTGCAAAGCCAGTGTACACGCCGTCAGGACAATGCACAGCATCAAAACGTATGGGTTTGAAACCAGCTAATTGTTGCATTATAATGGCTCCACCTCTCTGTGTTTCCTCTACTGGAACATTGGCAAGGATGCCCATCCAGGGCCAAACAAACAGCTCCTGATCTTGCAGAGGCCTTGGAGGATTCATTAGCGCCTCGGCTTGTCGCGGCGGCAATGAGCCTGCTGCATCAGCATGGTCCGTCTTGAGATGATTGGCCAATGCCAGATGGTTTGCCTTCACTTCGGCAGCATGGTTGGATGCGCCCACACCAATTGCATGCTGAAGCAGCTCATTGTAACGGCAGTCCTCCTTCCCGGGGCAGAACGGGCATCTAAACCTGTCGGCGCCGAACCTCGCCACAAGCCTGCCAGACTTGAGGTCCGTGTATGCCTTGTCAGCATAGTCATGGATATCAATATCACTTCCCCGCAAAAAAAAAAAAAAGGATATCAATATCACTTAGCTCTGACGACTCGTCTGAACTGCACTCCATAGGAGACCTGAAAAATAAGGAATAATCAGCTAGAAAAATTGCACCAAGCAGTAAGACAGTGGAGTGACAGTAGAACAAAACACATACTGATGTTTACGCAAAGCAACTAACTAGCCAAGAAACAATATGCAGTTAACACACTGATGTTATGTAACCAATTCACAACAAGAAGACGAGCAATGTTATCCAAAAGTAGTGGCTACTCTCGGGTGTACTACACCGACTTTGCCCAAAAATTCTAAAAAAACGTGATCAAACAACATCTAAAAAATCTGAAATTTTGCGACAGCAAACTGTATCGACTGTTTGAGGTTCTTTCAAATTTTCACCCAAATAAACATCACTTGAGCTCTCACAAAAAATAAACGCAGTTCAATGTTTTGTGCACTGCCTGAGCAGCAATTTTGTTTTTCTTTTGTTTTGGTGGGAGCTCCTCAGTGTCAAACATGTAAACATGTCACGTTCATTGAGCCCACACCGGCGCATGATAGAGATAGATAGAGTAGGTTGTTTGAATGTTTATCTCATATCTTATATTGTAACCTCTCTCTTATCTCTTTCTCTTCCAAGATGTAATCTTCCTAGAAGATCTAAACTACTGCATGTATGCGCTATCAGGGAGGTGCGCCCCTGCTCCATATAACACGTAACGCGTCCCTCACATCGAGGTAAGACGCTTCCGCCTAGTCGCACATGGTAATCAGAGCCTCCTCTTCCAATCTCATCTAGGGTTCCAGAAATCCAGTAGCGCTAGCTTCCATGTCTTCCTCTACCACCTCCACGCAAGCCTAAATGGCCAGGTCCCGGAGAAACTCTCTCGCACGAACTACGTGCTCTGGCGTGCTCAGATCACGCCCCAGCTGAGAGGGGCAGGTCTCTTCGGCTATGCCGATGGCACCATGCCCGAACCCGCTCCCCTTCTTGTCACCAAAGACAAGGATGGGAAGGAAACGTCCGAGCCCAACCCTCTCCACCCCATCTGGGTCAGGGAGGACCAGCAGGTGCTCGGCTACCTCCTTAGCAACCTCTCCAAAGAGGTGCTGATCACGGTGACCGCGATCACCACCGCGCACGGCCTCTGGTCGGCGCTGGCAGGCATGTTCTCGTCGCAATCCTTGAGTCGCGTCAACAACATCCGCACCGCCCTCATTAACGCTCAAAAGGGCAACCAGTCCGTCGCTGCCTACTTCGCCTTCATGTGCGGGCTTGCCGATGAACTCGCCGCGGCGGGCAAACCCATCCAGGACGACGAGCTCATCTCCTACATCCTGCACGGGCTGGACATGGACTACCAGCCCCTGGCCTCAGCTCTCGACGCCCGCGTCACGCCCGTCACCCTCGACGAGCTCTTCGCCATGCTCAGCAACTTCGATCAGCGCGTGGCCCACTTCCAGAACTCCAGCGGCGGCTTCAAGTCATCTGCGAACGCAGCCACCCGCGGGCGTGGTGGCTACTCAGGTCGCCACCGCGGTCCTCCTCGTCCCAAGGGCAAGCAAGGCGGCCCTAGCAACGTCACCGGCTCCGGTTCATGCTCGGGCCGTCCCAACTCCACCAGCAACAGGGGGTGGCGCAGTGGATCTGGCCAGTCTCGTCCCGACGCCGTTCGCTGTCAAATCTGTGGGAAACCTGGTCACACCGCCAAAGACTGTTGGTACCGGTTTGATGAGGACGAGGCGACATCTGAAGAAGATGACAAGGTGGCGGCGGCTGCCGATGGCTCCTATGGCGTGGATACCAACTGGTATCTCGATAGTGGCGCCACCAACCATCTCACGGGCGAGCTAGAGAAGGTAACTCTCCGTGAGAAATATCATGGGAAGGATCAGATCCGTACAGCCAGCGATGCAGGTATGAGCATACGTCACATAGGTCACTCAGTTATTCATACCCCTTCCCGCAAAATTCATCTTCGGAAAATCTTGCATGTTCCTAGTGCCAATAAGAATCTTCTCTCCGTTCATCGCATCACCATTGATAATCATGTTTTCATTGAGTTTCACCCCTCTTTCTTCTTGATTAAGGATCATGCCACGAGGAGAATTCTCTATCGAGGTAGATGCGTTCGAGGGCTTTACCCGTTGATTCCGGAGTTTCGAAGATCAAATAAACAAGCTTATGGTACTATCAAGCTCTCGTCCACACGATGGCACGATCGTTTAGGACATGCCTCTTTTTCCTTCGTTGAAAGTTTGCTTAAGAAAAATAAGCTCCCGTTTGTTGGTGAGCGCAACATTGAGACTATTTGTGATTCTTGCCAAAGAGCAAAATGTCATCAGTTACCATATCCCATATCAACTAGTGTTTCTACTCAACCTTTGCAACTAATATTCTCTGATGTTTGGGGCCCCGCTCCTAGCTCGGTTGGTAGATACACATATTACGTTAGCTTTATTGATGACTATAGCAAATTCTCGTGGATTTATCTTCTCAAGAAGAGGTCCGAAGTCTTTCAAGTTTTTCAAAATTTCCAAGCACTTGTTGAACACAAGTTTGACCGCAAGATTATTGCCGTCCAATCCGACTGGGGGGGGGGAGTATGAGAAACTCAATTCCTTTTTCCAAACACTTGGCATATCACATCACGTGTCATGCCCTCATGCTCACCAGCAAAATGGGTCAGCCGAACATAAGCATAGACACATCGTTGAGGTTGGTCTAGCCCTCCTAGCTGGTGCTTCCACGCCCCTTAAATTCTGGGATGAAGCTTCTCTCACGGCTGTTCATATCATTAATATGCTTCCTAGCCGTGTTATAAATCATGAAACTCCCATTGAAAGACTTCTTCATGTCAAACCAGACTACACTTCTCTACGTGTTTTCGGCTGTGCATGTTGGCCCAATCTCCGTCCTTACAACACCAGAAAACTCATGTTTCGCTCCAAACAGTGCGTGTTCCTTGGGTATAGTGCTCAACACAAGGGGGTCAAGTGTCTTGATGTCTCCTCCGGTCGTGTCTACATTTCTCGCGATGTAGTTTTTGATGAGACCAAGTTTCCGTTTTCTGACCTCCACCCAAATGCCGGTGCCTTGCTTCGCAAAGAAATTCTTCTTCTCCCATCCACTCTCACTGGCCTTGATTCAAGGGATGATAACTGTGTTGATTCTATGATGACTAACCCGCTCACCACGCTGCATGAGTTGTGTGATGACACAGGAGATAGTGTGGATGCATCTGGGAACGGAAACTCGAAAGGAACCGGTGAAAATCCTGAAGAAATCAGTGCTACAGCACCATATTTCATGTGTCCCAGCTCAGGGAACAAATCCCCCTCGGGATCGGTGCGTGCAGGGCCGACAGAATCCGCCTCGGGATCTGCGTCTGATGACAGGCTGCGCGGATCCGCCTCGGAGTCAGCGCCCGCCCGCGTCTCGGCTGCGCCCGACCGGGCCGCTCCTGCGCCTGACGCCGCGCCCCTCGCCCCGCACCAACCCTGCTCAACCGCGTGGCCGCCTCCGACTGGTGCGACGCGCGCCCGCTTTCCGGTCCAACCGGTCTGCTACAAGCGGCGCGACCTGCGTTGCCCGACCGGCGCGGGCCCAACCACTGCTGGCGCGGACTCCGCTGCTGGCGCCAGGGGGGCCACGGGCAATGATGAGCCCGGATCTTCTGCGCTTGCTGCTTCGCCCGTGCGCGTCGCTGCTTCATCCCCTGCCACAGAAGATCTGCCGCCGCTGGACACCGCTGATGCCCCCGAATCCTCCTTGGGATCGGCGCGTGCAGAAACTCCTGTACGCAGCACGGGATCCTCTGTGCAGTCACCATGGCGTACACGACTGCAAAAAGGGGTAATTCAACCCGTTGATTACAAACATGTAACAAAACATGGTATGATTTGTTCAACAGGTGAACCTTATACACTTGAAGAAGCACTTGGTGATGAACATTGGAGAAAAGCCATGAATGAAGAATACATGGCTCTGAAAAGAAATAAAACCTGGCACTTGGTTCCCCCACAGAAAGGTAAAAATCTTATTGATTGTAAATGGGTATTTAGGATCAAGAGAAAATCTGATGGAACCATAGATCGCTACAAAGCAAGACTTGTGGCAAAGGGTTTTAAACAACGGTATGACATAGATTATGAGGACACCTTTAGTACCGTTGTAAAAATTGCCACCATTCGTCTCGTGTTGTCTATTGCAGTTTCCAGAGGCTGGAGTCTCAGACAACTTGACATACAGAACGCGTTTCTTCATGGTGTTCTAGAAGAGGAAGTGTACATGAAACAACCTCCTGGGTTTGAAAACAAGAATGCACCTTCTCACGTGTGCAAACTTGATAAGGCATTATATGGGTTGAAGCAAGCTCCTAGGGCGTGGTATTCACGACTCAGTCAAAAAATGCAAATACTTGGTTTTGTCCCGTCTAAGTCTGGCACCTCATTGTTCATCTACAATAAATGCAACATACACATATTTGTTCTCATATATGTTGATGATATTATTGTTACAAGTTCATCTGATGAGGCTGTCACAGGACTTTTGAAAGATCTCAGTGCAGAGTTTGCTCTCAAGGATCTTGGAGAGTTGCATTACTTTCCGGGCATAGAAGTAAAGAAGCATGAGAATGGTATTCATCTCTCCCAAGAAAAGTATGCAACAGACTTGGTGAAGAAAGCTGGCTTACAAGGTTGTAAACCCTCACCCACTCCATTATCTAGTTCTGAAAAGCTATCTCTTACAGAAGGGCAGCCCTTGAGCCAAGATGACAGCACGAAATACAGAAGTCTAGTAGGTGCACTTCAATATTTAACACTTACAAGACCTGATATCTCATTTGCTGTCAATAAAGTTTGCCAATTCCTCCATGCACCCACTACAGTTCATTGGACTGCTGCAAAGCGCATAGTCAGATATGTCAAAAACACTCTTAATATTGGTCTCAATCTCAGCAAATCTTCATCTACACTTGTGAGTGCCTTCTCAGATTCTGATTGAGCAGGATGCCTAGATGACAGACGTTCCACTGGTGGCTTTGCAATTTTCTTTGGCCCTAACTTGATTTCATGGTGTGCAAGAAAACAGGCCACAGTCTCCAGATCAAGTACAGAGGCAGAATACAAAGCATTAGCTAATGCTACAGCTGAGATCATATGGGTGCAGTCCATGCTAAAGGAGCTTGGTGTGAAAAGTGCCAAGGCTCCCTGTTTGTGGTGTGATAACTTGGGTGCCACATACCTATCTGCTAACCCTGTTTTCCATGCCAGAACAAAGCATATAGAGATTGATTTCCATTTTGTCAGAGAAAGAGTGGCTCAAAAGCAACTTGACATTCGATTTGTGCATTCCAGAGATCAGATAGTAGATGGATTCACAAAGGCCCTACCTGTCGGAAGCTTTGAGGATTTCAAGCATAATCTCAACTTGATGAAGTTGTGATTAAGGGAGGGTGTCAAACATGTAAACATGTCACGTTCATTGAGCCCACATCGGTGCATGATAGAGATAGATAGAGTAGATGATAGAGATAGATAGAGTAGGTTGTTTGAATGTTTATCTCATATCTTATATTGTAACCTCTCACTTATCTCTTCCTCTTCCAAGATGTAATCTTCCTAGAAGATCTAAACTACCGCATGTATGCGCTATCAGGGAGGTGCGCCCCTACTCCATATAACACGTAACGCGTCCCTCACATCGAGGTAAGACACTTCCGCCTAGTCGCACACTCGGATGTTATTTTTTGATGAAATTTTGCAAGAACCACAAACATTCGATAGAGTTTGATGTTGTTTGATAACGTTTTTCAAATTTTTTTGACAACTCTCCAATGTTATGTATCCAATTCATAACAACAAGAGAAACACCGCCTCGTGCCCACGTTATTAAATCAATAAATGCACACATATATGGAACAGTATTTTGGAGATGTAAGCATCAGTAGTAAGCCTGATTCGACGCTGCTCATACACACCAAGGGAGCGCATATTCACATACCAAACCGCATACTAAGGAGAACACGACTGAAGCATATGCGGGCTAAAGATCAAACGCCAGCGCACCTCCTTCTCAAAGGCCAAAAACCCTCTAAAGCAATACCCCAAACACCTCACGCACACGAGCAAGAGAGATTAACCAAAACCAAAAGTAATACCATGCGGTGCTGCCCAGAAATAAGTAGAGACCTAATTAGGCAGAACAAACAGAAGTGAGACGAGACCACGACGGTGCTGCCAAGAACACCATGTACTGCGCATCTCAGGGAACGAGGCATCTCATGGGGAAACAGAACCATGAATCATGCTCTTTTTTGCACATTTGATCAAATAGCTGGATTGCATCACCCAACCCCCCATATCAATATACACTCATGTTTCGGTTCCCCACACTCCTTGCAGTTAAAATTAGGCTCTAGTTTTTTTTTTTTTTGAGAATTCCCGCCATCTTTATTCATCCAAAACAAAGGTCATAGGTATAAGGTTTGCCCAATCAAAAATTAGGCCAGTTAATATCTCTTCAGAAGGGCAGTTCAATTTAGTTGGCCAGAAACAAATCTCCCACTAGCAATTTTAGCAGTTTGTTGTTTCTTCACTCTCACAGTAGCTCTAGCCCAACCCCCGCATCAAAAAACAAAAGTAAATCTAGCCCGACTGTTCTAAACAAGAGAGTCAGATCCAGCCCAGATCGGCTCATCCAGCCCGTCTGGCTGGGAAGAAATGGATCTGCCGTGCGAGAGGCCGGAGTTAGTGTGAGTCAAGTGCAGGCTTCCTCCCACGATCGTCAACAGAAAAAGAAATCCCTCAAAAAAAGAGATGAAAAACCCTCTTACGCCCACACAGAGGCACATAAAGAGGACGGAATCATGGCAACAGGGAAAAGGAAAGAAGGAGCACAGAAGATGCGTTAATTACCTCATCTCTTGGTGGCCTAGATCGGTGGATCCGACGCCAATTAATCAACACCTGCAAGAGATAAATGAGAAGACAGAGAGAGATTAGGCCAAAGACAAGGAGGACGCGAAGGAAAGAAAGGAAGCTGCGGAAGGAGACCGATCGACCACCAACAAGAAGAAGTAGGCAGAGAGCGAGAGCTAGATCGAGAACATATATGGAATGAGCATCCCAAATAACACGGGGGAAAACCAGTACCGGCAAGAGAGATTAACAAAAGGAACAACACAGGCGAACGAGGGAGAGATCATATCATATTCATAGGTAAAATTAGAGGACTGAGAGGGAAGAGGAGGAATAAGGCCAAGCAAGAAAATCACCACCGTGTCGCTTCCTCTTACTGATTGATTGAAGCGGCGGGGATAGGAGGAGGAATGGCAAGAGTCTCCGAAAAAACCCTCCCCCTCTCCTCTCAGTCCCAGCTCCCAGGTGAAGAAGGTGGGAGTGCCCTGCCTACGGTCTCCTCTTATAGGCAGAGCGCGCGGCCTGGCGCAGGCAGCACGGTGCAACCACTCTGGGCAAAAGCCCTATCGTGGCCGCACGCATCGCATCCGACGGTGTGTGATCGGGCGTTGCCGTCTGTACGTGATAGCGCAGGGTGGTGGGCCAACCTGGCCTGGGGGTGCAGCTGCAAAGACGGTACACAAAGACTGCGACGGTACACATAGAAAGGGATCACCAAATAATGCACTGGCCAAAATGAAAAGGCAAATTTCTTTTACCTTGACGGCATTTACCGACCACTTGGCGGCCATGGCACTTGGTGACGACAGTTGCGGTAGGATGCACCGGAAGAGAGGGCATAGGGGTGGCCGCATATGGGGTATGAGGCGTCAAGTGATGACGAGGCATCAGAGCTGCCTTCTTCTTCTTCTTCTTCTTCTTCTTCTTCTTCTTCGCCACCTCCTCGGCGAGCATTGTTGCAGCTGTCGTTGGCTTCCTTGCCCGCTTGCTTCCGACTGGAGCAGTGGGAGGGTGGCCTACCGTTGCCGGAGACGTAGCTTCCTTTACACCAACCTTGCTGTCAGCAGCGGTTGCTGTTGTGGTGTTCAAAAGGAGTCTTTTGGTGCCCAACCTCTTCCTTACTACGGGTGGCGATGTGGGGACGCTTCCAGTCGCGTCGCATCAGCTGCGGTGGCCGGCGAGGTGGCAGATGGGTCTTGCTTGTCCATTCTGGCCGAAATCAGGGGTATCAGTGGTAGCGGTGGCGAGTATAGGCGGTCGCGGAAGTGGTGGCCACTCGGGCAAGAGAAGTGAGGACTGAAACTTTCACTCCGTGAGGCATCAGGCAAGTATATATGAGAGAGTTGGCCTCACTTTTTGGAACGAGGAGGATAATTTATCATCCTCTGACTGAGAATTCGGTTAGGTGCGGTTAGAGGTGGAAAATAGGAAGTTATAGTTATTTACGGGATCAGTTAGAGATGCTCTATAAAGGGGAAAGAGAAATTACAAGGCGGCAATGAAACGGGCCAGCTAAGTAAGTGAGGTGTAAGTGTGTAACCGAGCTTCAGTAAATTGTAGAAGCTTTAACGGTCGAGTAACAGTGGAGACAATCGTTGTCGCGAGCCGTTGATCTGCACTTATGCTAGATGATCTCAGCCATCCATCCAATCATTGGCTTCCTCTTTTGAATCTTCAGTGTGCGAGGTGTTTATTTCTTCAGAGATGTTCACTTTTGACAGGTGTGATGGAGTATGCAATGTTATTATCCTTTTATCACACTTGTGCTTCAGAGTAGCACCATGTTCTGCATATAGAGAGTCTCTTGAGTTATCACTTTCATATACTAATGGGAATTTTCATTATAGAAATTGGCTTGTATATTCCAATAATGGGCTTCCTCAAATGCCCGAGGTCTTCACGAGCAAGCAAGTTGGATGCACACCCATTTAATTTCAGTTTGAGCTTTCATACACTTATAGCTCTAGTGCATCCGTTGCATGGCAATCCCTACTCCTCACATTGACATCAATTGATGGGCATCTCCATAGCCCGTTGATTAGCCGCGTCGATGTGAGACTTTCTTCCATTTTTGTCTTCTCCACACAACCTCCATCATCATATTCTATTCCACCTATAGTGCTATGTCCATGGCTCATACTCATGTATTGCGTGAAGATTGAAAAAGTTTGAGAATACTAAAGTATGAAACAATTGCTTGGCTTGTCGTCGGAGTTGTACATGATGGGAGCATTTTGTGTGACGAAGATGGAGCATAGCCAAACTATAGGATTTTGTAGAGATGAGCTTTCTTTGGCCATGTTATTTTGAGAGGACATAATTGCTTGGTTGGTATGCTTGAAAGTATTATTGTCTTAATGACAAATGATAGACTATTACTTTGAATCACTCGTGTCTTAATATTCATGTCATGGTTAGATTACATGATCAAGATTATGCTAGGTAGCATTCTACATCAAAAATTATCTTTTTTTATCATTTACCTACTCGAGGACGAGCAGGAATTAACCTTGGGGATGCTGATACGTCTCCGTCGTATGTATAATTTTTTATTGTTCCATGCCAATATTATACAACTTTTATATACTTTTGGCAAAATTTTATACTATTTTCTGGACTAACATATTGATCCAGTGCCCAGTGCCAATTCCTGTTTGTTGCATATTTTTTGTTTCGTAGAAAATCCATATCAAACGGAGTCCAAACAGGATAAAAACTGTCGGAGATTTTTTTTGAAATATTTGTGATTTTTGGGAAGAAGAATCAATGCGAGACAATGCCCGAGGGGGCCACGAGGCAGGCGGCGCGCCCTGGGCCTCGTGGCCACCCCGTAAGGCTGTTGGTGCCCTTCTTTCGCCGCAAGAAAGCCAATATCTGGATAAAAATTATGTCCAAATTTCAACCCAATCGGAGTTATGGATCTCCGGAAATATAAGAAACGGTGAAAGGCCAGAATCAGGAACGCGGAAACAGAGAGAGACAGAGAGACATATCCAATATCGAAGGGGCTCTCGCCCCTCTCGTGCCATGGAGGCCATGGACCAGAGAGGAAACCCTTCTCCCATCTAGGGAGAAGGTCAAGGGAGAAGAAGAAGAAGGGGGGCTCTCTCCCCCTCTCTCCCGGTGGCGCCGAACGCCGTCGGGGCCATCATCGCGACAACGATCTACACCAACAACTTCACCGTCGTCATCACCAACTCTTCCCCCCTCTATGCAGCGGCGTAACCCCTCTTTTACCCGTTGTAATCTCTACTTAAACATGATACTCAACGCTATATATTATTTCCCAATGATGTATGGCTATCCTATGATGTTTGAGTAGATCCGTTTTGTCCTATGGGTTAATTGATGATCGTGATTGGTTTGAGTTACATGTTTTATTATTGGTGTTGTCCTATGGTGCTCTCCGTGTCGCCCAAGCGTGAGGGATCCCTGCTGTGTGGTTTGCAATATGTTCATGATTTGCTTATGGTGGGTGGTGTGAGTGACAGAAGCACATACCCGAGTAAGTAGGTTGTTTGCGTATAGGAGTAAAGAGGACTTGATGCCTTATAATGCTATGGTTGAGTTTTACCTTAATAATCTTTAGTAATTACAAATGCTTGCTAGAGTTTCAATCATAAGTGCATATGATCCAAGAAGAGAAAGTATGTTAGCTTATGCCTCTCCCTCAAAGAAAATTGCAATAATGATTACTAGTCTAGTTATCGATTGCCTAGGGACAAATAACTTTCTTGTGACAAAAAGCTCTCTACTAAGACTAACCTAGTTATCCTATATACCTAAGAGATTCATCCCCACTATCCTATTTATCTTAACATGCAAGCTATCCACATCATCAAGTGGGTCCACTAATTTATATCTCTTGGCATGCAGCCGTCTAACCACAACACATATGCCATGTCAGCAACCCCGTTCTGATGGTCAGTAGTTCCGTTTCTGCCGTAACAAACCGATGGTGCAGCCACGTCTCACTAATCGCTAATTATCCCGCTGCTGCATGAATGACGGTGTAAAAAAAGAGCACGGCGTGTTAGATTCGGTTTCTGCACGGCTGCACGTAGCTAGGATTTTTGCACCTAGAATCCAAGAGAAAAAAAAAGAATTTCTGCATCTAATTTTTTCTTGAGAGAAAAAAAGAATTTTTGCATCTAATGTCCAACGTGCCAGTTATTGTAAGGCTGTTTTGGTTTTGCACGTGTGCCATCTATCTAGATGGGCTTGGTCTTTCAACCTAAAGCCCATGTAACTAACGCATTTAATTTCGCTCAAAAAAACCTAACGCATCTAATCGATCTACCCGGCTTATTGCAGTAGGTCAATGAGGGTTCGTCTTCCCCGTCGTTTTGTTTTCTGCTAGAAGCCGCCGCCGCGACCGACCCCCCAAGAAAAGGCAGCAGCATATCCAGATGAAACGGCAACATTCACCACATCTCATTACCTCCCCCTCCATTACCCTACATATGCGGAAGAAAGTGCCAGATTTAAGTAGCCATCGCCTCATCGTAAGCACGCCACTCGCCATCACCATCACGGAAAGGTGGGGATAGATGTCGCGCCACCGCGCCGCGCCTGACGGAACTGCAGCTCGCCTGCATCTGGTAACCGGTGCCTCGCATCTGCTTCGCTCGGTCGACCGTACGTATGGTCTTCACCCGGTCGAGGCTGCCATCGACACCCCATTGCACGCCGCTGCGGCACCACAAAGAACCTTGGCGTTGTCCGTCGTGCAGCCTTTCAGACCCTCATCCCTTTGTTCATGCCTAGAGCGTGGCGATCCGGTCCGCATGTAGTGTTGTGCGAGAGGAACAAGAGGAGCTTTTGGCAGTTTTCCTTGCGCATGTTTCTTTTGTTTCCTCAATATGACTAGGGCAACCGGAAGCTTCTTGGATTTCATTGTAATGTGCAAGCTGGACTCCTCTATCATTGGCGTCAATCTTCCAATCAGCAAGGTAAATGGGATACAATATAATATATAATACATGACTCTTTCCTCGATTCCTTTTACATTGTCTAATCTGAAGGTCACCATTATTGACCATCACATATTAGGATTGAATCTTTTGTGCTGCTGCATTTGTTCAGATAAGTTTTGACCTATACTTTCAGAAACAGTCCATGGGTCCATATCTTCGTGTAAAAGGATTTGAGAAAAGAGTCATGGATTTGTACGATTGAATGTTCTGTCTCTTTCTCAAAGAAACAATATTGCCGGTGCTTTGCATAGTTTTGTCTAGGACAGAATCGCACAGGTCCAGGTTTGTGATCGACAAACTCCTTAAATTGTAGTCAACGTTCTCTGATCAAATATCCTCAAGGTTATGCCAATGTTTTGTGATCGTGTGATCGACATGCTATTCGCTAAAAATATGCTAGCATTACCAAGTTATTTAAAGGTACGCATATAGATTAAAAGTTGTGTATCATTTGAGTTCGATTCTCAATGGCTGCTTTGGTTGATTTTTTCATCAAGAATGCACTTTCTTATGCAACTAACCCTGATGTTAATCTTTGATTACATATCCTAAATTAATTCGCTATGTCGTTAATTATCTTCATGCACCTCCGTTTCTATTCATACAGATTATAGTGGTCAGCGAAAGTTGGAGTCCCCATTTCCTGCAGGCCGTCCCCCTCATGGCATCTGTAGCACGTAGCAGGCTATTCCTGGTTGCTTCTTTCCTAATCCTCCTACTTAGCGTGATATAATCCTACAACATGATTTTCTTATTATTTTTTGCCATGCCTTCTGTAGTTTTGTTCATAGGACGGCAGATCGTATTATTTGTAACCCCCAAGGATGCATGTTTATTGGTTTGTTTTCTGGACTGTGGGTAAATTTTGCAAAATGGTGTCTGAAGCATAGATGATTAAGTAACTTGGAGGGCTGAAGTCCCACAATTTTTTTTTGACTTGAAATAGTACGACATCTTATACAAACAAATTAATCGTTACCAAGGTTAAATTCATGTTTAAAAGTTTTGTTCAAATTGTTCGAGCCCATGCCACCTCACCATCATGACTTCGTTTGATCTTATGAAAAATATGAAGAGTCCGTTCGGATTTCAATATATTTTTTTACCAAAGTGTCTTCTTTATTTCAGTATCGTTCAAGACAGCCAAAGGCAATAATTAAACCTGAAGTGCTAACGACATGTTCCCAAAAAAATCATAGATTAACTTGCTGAATGGATAATATAATTTCCTCATCATTTTTGACAATTCTAAAGCATATGTAGCATGCATGAAAAAATGCTACTATTCTTAAATATAAACAGCAATTATATAATAAATCATTTGTATATTCGATTTTAGTTTTCGTATAAAATTCCAAAAATCATGTTTCATACTATCAAATCATTTTAGTATATATTACAATCTATTCCGCAGCAACGCGCGGGGCATTATCTAGTTTCTTTATCTAAACAACCCCTAGTTTTTATTTATGCGCTCTTTATTATCTTGCAAACCTAGCCTACAACACCTACAAAGTACTTCTAGTTTCATACTTGTTCTAGGTAAAACGAACGTTAAGCGTGCGTAGAGTTGTATCGGTGATCGATAGAACTTGAGGGAGTATTTGTTCTATCTTTAGCTCCTCGTTGGGTTCGACACTTTTACTTATCGAAAGAGGCTACAATTGATCCCCTATACTTGTGGGTTATCAGCGCGGTCCAAAGATCATCTTTATGTCTATCGTTGACATAAGGAACTTGAGGGTCTTCGTTCTTAGGCTTATTTCATTGGTGGATGTTGATCGGGATCATGTCCCTAACAAGAACCCCGCACTGAGCAAAAAATGCTTCCTTGGTCCGGCTGGATTCAATCGGTTGGCCATCGTTCGCGATTGCTGTGATCGTGAACCTTTCATCCTGGTGCAACCTTTTCTTCGGTCCTCGTCTCATTACCGGAGTTTGGCTCGATCCCGAGAGCTAGAAAAGAAGAAAGAAGAGTTAATATGTGTACATACCAAAACAAGTAATGCATCAATTAGCTAGTCAGCATAGGCTTAATTAATATATATACCTCACCGGACTTTGCAACAGCAACCTCCTCCGTTCGGTCACCGGGGCCGTCATCACGGTCTCCTTCTTCCACCGGCATTCGGTCACCGGAGACATCATGATCATGTCCTTCCTCCTCCATTGTTCGATCACCGGAGCCTGCTTCACCCTCTCCTTCCAGACCATCGGTGTCGTTGAGATACGGCATGACATCACCTCCATCGAGGATTATGTCCCCAAACAATTATTTTGTTTCCAAGTCTCTTTGCTCCATAGTTTCTGCAAATATTACAACATGGCAATTAATATACAAACATGAGAGATGGATATATTAGTGGCAAACATAGACCTAGCTAGCTAATCACAACAAGGAATATTAATTAGTGGCCTCGAAGCTTCTACAGTTTGGGGTGGCCTCGACGACAACGCTCTTTTAACTTGGTAAATTTGGGTGGCCTCGGCAACGCTTCTAGGGTTTTGTAGGGCGTGAGGGGGTTGATCGACGTCCCCCCTCATGTTGAAGAATTACCGGAGTTCTCTCATGAATGCCTGACGTCCGGACCGCCTCTCTCATGAATGTCAAACAAGGGATTTAACAAAATGGCGCCATTCTGGATGTGCAGAAAATGGTCCATATGTTTTCTGATCTCATCTACCCTCCTGTATGTCACGTTGTCTAGTGTCAAAGGATTCAAGAAAACCATGGCTTCATCATTAGTCAGAAATAATAGGCGCATAATGGTACGAAGCTCTTCAAAATTGTTTTGAAACGGAGTCCCGGATAGGATAATTAGCTTTTTGGTACGAAATTCAGCAAGAGCCTTCAGAATATCGCTATCTGGAAGGCCTTTGCTAAAATTCGTACAAAAAAGCGAATTATTCTATCCGGAACTCCGTTCCAAAACAACTTTGAAGAGCTTTGTAGCTTCATACGCATGTTACTTCCTGCTAATGATGTAGCAATGAATTTCTTCAATACTTTGACAGACGACGTTACATATAGAAGAATATATATATATATATATATATATATATATATATATATATATATATATATATATATATATATATATATATATATATATATATATATATATATATACAGCCGGTCTATTCCGCTAATATTAGCAGAATAACTATTCTGATAACACTTTCGCACTGCACGCTCAACGCAAGTCCAGGTTATTGTTTGAACCAAGTGTGATGCAATACTCAGGCGAGTGAACTTCTCGTCGCAAAAAACTGCACGCTCTGTTTTTCGATACCGTTTTTGCTCTAGCTTTTTAACCGTTTATCGGAACGAGACATGTAATATACCGTTGAAAAGTTATGAATTAGGCGATACTTTGCCATGTTGAACACTTTTCGAGATTCCTCACGGTTTAAGAGCAGTTTTGAAAATGGTGCGACGTACGACGTGTGGCAGCGAGCGTTTTTCGTGTTTTTCCTAAATCGCTCGTCGGAATGGAGCAAGTGATACACCGTTGAAAAGATATCGTCTAGGCGCATCTTTTTCATATCTATTATTTTCTCTAATTCATTATGTTTTAAGAGCAGATTCAAATTTACTAAACCGCGGAACTCTGTTTTTCAAAAAAAAATCAAATTTTTGTTACTGTTTTTGCCCTAGTTTTTGAACTGTTTGTCTAAATGAGGCGTGTGATACACTGTTGGGAAGCTATGGATGAGGCGCAACTTTCATATGTTGAAATGTTTTTGAGATTCCTTACGGTTTTAAGTCAATTTTGAAAATCGTGCGGCGAATGACGAGTGACAGCGGCCGTTTTTTCATAAAAAAATTCAAACCGCTCGGCGGAATGATGCAAATGATACATCGTTGGAAAGATATCGACGAGGCGCAACTTTTTCATGTAGAAGAGACTCTCTAATTCCTTACTGTTTAAGAGCAGTTTTAAAATTACTAAAATGTGGATACTTTGTTTTTTTGCGACACCAAAACCGACGTGTGTACTGCATCAGATAGAAGAACGCATTGCTTCGGTCAGAAAACCGCATTGCATCAGACAGTCAAGCAAACTTCATGAGTTGTCTTATTGGGCATAAATTTTCTCAGATGAGCTTTTTTGTGAGTTTTTGTTGTCATTTTTTATGAACGATAAAAGAATGCACTACTTCGGACGGAAAGCCGCAATGCATCAGACAGTCAAGCAAACTTCATGTTTTGTTTTGTCGGGCGTAAATTTTCTCGGATGATCTTTTTGTCAGTTTTTTTTGTCAGTTTTTTATGAACGATAGAAGAATGCACTACTTCGGGCAGAAAACCACACTGTATCAGACAGTCAAGCGAACTTCATGATTTGTTTTTTCGGACGTAAATTTTCTCATATGAACTTTTTGTGAGATTTTGTTATCATTGTTTTATGAACAAGAATGGACCGCAGAGACGAGGGCAAATGAACCGCGACATGTATCAAAGTGAACCTCATTGCTATCTTGTTGTTTCATTTTAAAAAATCGCACTTTCATGTTGGGCACAAGTGAAGACCATCACTCTCAAAAGTGAACCACATCCGAAGAGCAAACGCACTACAGTTGTTGATTTTAGTCGACTGAATTTTGAAACACGCGAAACAAATTGCACTTCATTTCATACAGAGGGGTAATGAGCTGCTACACACATTTCTAGTGAACTACTTCTTTTGTCCTCGGAGACAACGGTACTGCAGATGGAATGAAGTGTACCACATGGTCAAATTCATTGGACCGCATGGTGAAGACTAGAGAACTCCATTTTTACAGTTAGTGAAAGTAAACCCCGCGACAGAAACTAGTGAAGTAAATCTGATGGTTTTTTATTGTCGTTACAAAGGAAACCACAGGAGCGCACTGCACGCATACACACACCGCATTGCAAGCATACACATAAGTGAAACCACCATGTGTGACAATACAAATTGTTTTCTCAAAAAACATGACCGATGGGATGGACTACACTTTTTAAATAGCAAGCAAACCACAAGCATCGTTACAAATAAACTGCATTTTTTACATAGCGAGCAAACCACAAAAAACTGGGAATTTTGCACAATATCCTGCGCCAACAGAAGCGAACAGCCTGCGATCACCGTCCTATAGAGCAGAGCAGGTAGGTACAGGGGTGTTGAAAGTGGAGGAAAATGAACCGCGCACACATGCTGGATGAGCTGAAAAAGATGCAAAGATTTCATCCATAGACTAGCCTCGCCACACACTTCTTATCCTTCCACCACCGTATGTGCCTTTTCCCTTTTATTTCTTCTTTGTGCGCACAAACAAGCTACAGCAGCAATATTCGACGGTAAAATCAGAGGAGAAAAAAGCTAAACAGTAGATACTTCATGGGACAATAGTAGTTGCTTCAAAAGTCTGCAGCGGTGAGGAATCAATTCAGAGAGGAAAAAACTAACACTTGGTCACAGGATGGAGGCAAACCTGCAGTCGGGAGCAGAAGCTATGATGTTTAGAGATAGCAGCTAGCGGCGGAGCAAGCGGAGGCCACGAGCAATGGATCAAACGACCTCCTTGGGACACCGCCACCTGCTGCTATGCTCCCGTAGCTACTGCCGCTCGCGGGACTGAGATGGATTCAGTGTGTGCAGGCGGCCGAATCGTTCAGAGCTGCATGCCCGCTCGCTCTGAGCTGCAAGACACACACACCGCACGACGCCACCCACGAAATCAAACTGCATCGGGAGCCTCGACTGTCTTCAGGCCAGCTCACAGGAGGGAAGGGGATGCAGGAGATCTCGTCGGAGATCTCACCTGAGGAACTCACTGCCCGTGGTCCGGTGGTCGGGGGACGGCCGAATCCGTGGACGGAGAGCCACCGGAGTCGTCGGCCACCACGCAGCTGAGGGGGAGGGGCGAGTGGCCAGGGGTTGGGCGGCGCTGGCTGGGGGAGTTGGTATCTAGGAGGACGGAGATGGCTCACGGTAGCCCTGGTGGCGTGGGGATCCGGCTCCCCCGCTGGCCGGCGGCGAAGCGAAGTGGTAGGAGGTAGTGGTAGGGGCCGTGATTGGAGAAGGTGGAGGGGGCCCCGCGAGCAAGGGCGACAGCAGCACGAGGCAGTGGAGGTGGTGGGGCAGTGCCCGGCGGCGGGGTTGGGGGAGGTGTGACCGGAGTAGGTGGTCGGGGTGACGAATAGAAGGTGCGATGATGCCGACCAGGAGGTAGAGGCGTCGGGGCGGCGCCGGCCGGGAGCAGGAGGAGGCGAGGAAGCCGGGATTCGTTTCGGGTAGGACGCAGCGCGCGCAGAGAAGGTGGGGAGGGTGGGGCGACTGCTCGGGTGGTGCGCATCTCGCCGGAGAAGGTGGGCCGGCTTGGATCAGGGTAGGTGGCGTGCGGGAGGTGGGGTGGGGATTGGTTGATTTTGTTCGCTTCGGGTATTAGCAGAATAAGAGGAGGTGTTAGCAGAATAAGGTCTTAAGGGGTGTTATTAGAATAGACACATCTTATATATATATATACACAATCTTTTTCTTGTAGACGTTGTTGGGCCTCCAAGTGCAGAGGTTTGTAGAACAGTAGCAAATTTCCCTTAAGTGGATGACCTAAGGTTTATCAATTCATGGGAGGCGTAGGATGAAGATGGTCTCTCTCAAACAACCCTGCAACCAAATAACAAAGAGTCTCTTGTGTCCCCAACACACCCAATATAATGGTAAATTGTATAGATGCACTAGTTCGGTGAAGAGATGGTGATACAAGTGTAATATGGATGGTAGATAAAAGTTTTTGTAATCTGAAAATATAAAAACAGCAAGATAACTAATCATAAAAGTGAGCGAAAACGGTATTGCAATGCTAGGAAACAAGGCCTAGGGTTCATATTTTCACTAGTGCAAGTTCTCTCAACAATAATAACATAATTAGATCATATAACTATCCCTCAACATGCAACAAAGAGTCACTCCAAAGTTACTAATAGCGGAGAACAAACGAAGAGATTATTGTAGGGTACGAAACCACCTTATAGTTATCCTTTCTGATCGATATATTCAAGAATCCGCAGTAAAATAACACGAAGCTATTTTTTCCGTTCAATCTATCATAGAGTTCGTACTAGAATAACACCTTAAGACACAAATCAACCAAAACCCTAATGTCACCTAGATACTCCAATGTCACCTCAAGTATCCGTGGGTATGATTATACGATATGCATCACACAATCTCGGATTCATCTATTCAACCAACACAAAGAACTTCAAAGAGTTCCCCAAAAGTTTCTACCGGAGAGTTAAGACGAAAACATGTGCCAACCCCTATGCATAAGTTCACGAGGTCACATAACTCACAAGTTGATCACCAAAACATACATCAAGTGGATCACATGATATCCCATTGTCATCACAGATAAGCACGTGCAAGACATACATCAAGTGTTCTCAAATCCTTAAAGACTCAGTCTGATAAGTTAACTTCAAAGGAAAACTCAATCCATTACAAGAGAGTAGAGGGGGAAGAAACATCATAAGATCCAACTATAATAGCAAAGCTCGCGATACATCAAGGTCGTGCCGAATCAAGAACACGAGAGCGAGAGAGAGAGAGAGAGAGAGAGAGAGAGAGAGAGAGAGAGAGAGAGAGAGATCAAACACATAGCTACTGGTACATACCCTCATCCCTGAGGGTGAACTACTCCCTCCTCGTCATGGAGAGCACTGGGATGATGAAGATGGCCACCGGAGAGGGATTCCCCCCTCCGGCAGGGTGCTGGAACAGGTCTAGATTGGTTTTCGGTGGCTACGGAGGCTTTTGGCGGTGGAACTCCCGATCTAGGTTTCTTTCTTGAAGTTTTAGGTTATATAAAAGGTGTTGGAATCAGGAACAAGGCAGGGGGGTCTCCGGGCTGTCCACGAGGTAGGGAGGCGCGCCCCCATCCTCGTGAGCAGCCCGGGACTCTTCTGGCCCAACTCTTTTACTCCTTGTCCTTCTTCTGGTCCAAAAATAAGTTCCGTGAAGTTTCAGTTCAACTTGACTCCGTTTGGTTTTCCTTTTCTGCGATACTCAAAAACAAGGAAAAAACAAAAACTGGCACTGGGCTCTAGGTGAATAGGTTAGTCCCAAAAATCATATAAAATAGCATATAAATGCATATAAAACATCCAAGGTTGATAACATAATAGCATGGAAGAATAAAAAATTATAGATATGTTGGAGACGTATCACTTGTGCACATCCATAATGGGGGCATTCTTGATAAATCTCCACCCTCGACCCCTCAGCGACCCTTGACCCTCGACCCCTCAGCGACCCTGGACCCTCTACCCCCTAGTTCCAGACCCTCGACCGCTCGGCGATCCTCGACACCCTCCTTCTTCTTCTACCTCTTCTTATTTCTTATCTCCTCTTCTTCTCCTTCTTCCTCTTCTTATTTTCCCTTTTCCTCTACTTCTTTTTCTTCTTCTTCCTTCTTCCTTCTTCCTCTTTTCTTATTTTTCCTTAATTTCCTTTTTCCTCTCCACTAACCTAAAATCTACTAACCTAAAATGCAGTAACAACAACTAACCTAAATCAACTAACTCAACATATGAATTTATAAAGTGCACTTGATATGTTTTGAGGACTCCTCCCTGCCCCCAACACGAGAACATTTTAACTTAGTAAATTTCTATGAACAAAAAAATCATTGTCGATCAAACTTAATATGAGTTTTAACATAGAACATTCATCGAGCAAGATCATCATGAACAAAAATATCACACTAATTTCTATGAAAAAAAATCTCTTCCATCTCATATCATCTATCTATCTATCTATTCTTTTAAAAGATAGCACATTTCTGTAACATCCCAAAATTCTAAATTTTGGAATATTATAATAAGTAAATAGATTTGATTGATTGTTTGTTTGTTGTGTGAATTATTGACTGAAAGTGAGTGAAATTAGAAACTTTTTGAAAGTTAAATGAGAGGGAATAAAAGGACTTTCCCAAACTTTCATTTTTGCATTTGTAATCTCCGTGAATTCAAATTCATTTCATCATAAAACCCTAGAGAGAAGATGACATGACTTCTTCCATTTAATTAAATGAAAAAGGGTTTTGAAAAGATTTGAATTTTATTTGGAAATATTTTCCAATTCAGAAACTTTAAGCAACTCTATGATTTTCATGAGAGAAGATAAAATGACTTCTTCAAAACATATGAAATATAAGTTGGAAGTTTTAAAAGAGTTAAATTCAAAATCCCATTGGAATTATTTTCAATTTGAGATTATTTGGGGTTTTATTCAAATTATTTTTCACCAAAAATGAAAATATATGGAAATTAGGGTAAAATGATTCCCTACATCAGAAAATTGGAGAGAAATAATTTTGAAATCATTTTAGTATTTTTAAAATGATTTTTATTGGATTTAATTAGAGCTATAGCAATGTTTGATTTATTTGAATTTTTGGGGATTTTACTTACGCTAGAAAAATGTTCATGTTGTAGGAAATCTTTTTCTGAAAACTTTGATATATTATATGCCTAGGTTCTATTTTATTTTTTTTGATTTATTTTTTTCGTTGTTTAAAAAAAACTCCTAGATCACCGAACTGGGTCGGCCCAGCAAATCGCCAGGCCACAGCCCAGCCAGCCCGACGCCGTACCCCGGTTGTCCCTGATACGTCTCCAACGTATCTATAATTTTTGATAGCTCCATGCTATATTATCTACTGTTTTGGGCATTATTGGGCTTTATTATCCACTTTTATATTACTTTCGGGACTAACCTATTAACCGGAGGCCCAGCCCAGATTTGCTGTTTTATGCCTATTTCAGTGTTTTGAAGAGAAGGAATATCAGACGGAGTCGAAACGGAACAAAATCAACTAGAGAAGTTATTTTTGGAACGAAAGCCACACGATGGACTTGGACCCCACGTCAAGGAAGGAAGGAGGAGCTCACGAGGGTAGGGGCACGCCCCCCTACCTCATGGGGCCCTTGTGGCTCCCCTGACGTGCTTCTTCTGCCTATATAACTCCATATACCCTAAAACTTTCAGAACAGAGAATAGATCGGGAGTTCCGCCGCCAGAAGCCTCCGTGGCCACCGAAAACCAATCTAGACCCATTCCGGCACCCTGCCGAAGGGGGAAATCCCTCTCCGGTGGCCATCTTCATCATCCCGGCGCTCTCCATGACGAGGAGGGAGTAGTTCTCCCTCGGGGCTGAGGGTATGTACCAGTAGCTATGTGTTTGATCTCTCTCTCTCTCTCTCGTGTTCTTGAGGTGATACAATCTTGATGTATTGCGAGATTTGCTATTATAGTTGGATCTTATGTTTCTCCTCCCCCTCTTCTCTCTTGTAATGAATTGAGTTTCCCCTTTGAAGTAATCTTATCGGATTGAGTCTTTAAAGACTTGAGAACACTTGATGTATGTCTTGCCGTGAATATCTGTGGTGACAATGGGATATCACGTGCCACTTGATGTATGTTTTGGTGACCAACTTGCGGGTTTCGTGACATTGGGAACCTATGCATAGGGGTTGGCACACGTTTTCGTCGTGATTCTCCGGTAGAACTTTGGGGCACTCTTTGAGGTCCTTTGTGTTGGTTGAATAGATGAATCTGAGATTGTGTGATGCATATCGTATAATCATGCCCACGGATACTTGAGGTGACATTGGAGTATCTAGGTGACATTAGGGTTTTGGTTGATTTGTGTCTTAAGGTATTATTCTAGTACGAACTCTAGGGCTGTTTGTGACACCTATAGGAATAGCCCAACGGATTGATTGGAAAGAATAACTTTGAGGTGGTTTCGTACCCTACCATAATCTCTTCGTTCTTTCTCCGCTATTAGTGACTTTGGAGTGACTCTTTGTTGGATATTGAGGGATAGTTAAGTGATCCAATTATGTTAGTATTGTTGAGGGAACTTACACTAGCGAAAGTATGAACCCTAGGCCTTATTTCCATGCATTGGAATACCGTTTACGCTCACTTTTACCATTAGTTACCTTGTTGTTTTTATACTTTCAAATTATAAAAACTATTATCTACCATCCATATACCACTTGTATCACCATCCCTTCGTCGAACTAGTGCACCTATACAATTTACCATTGTATTGGGTGTGCTGGGGACACAAGAGACTCTTGGTTATTTGGTTGCAGGGTTGCTTGAGAGAGACCATCTTCATCGTACGCCTCCTACGGATTGATAAACCTTAGGTCATCCACTTGAGGGAAATTTGCTACTGTCCTACAAACCTCTGCACTTGGAGGCCCAACAACGTCTACAAGAAGAAGGTTGTGTAGTAGACATCAGTCCTCGACCTCCAGCGGGGAGTCCGGCTCCCGCCCCACACCGCCGGCGCCGCCGTCTCCGCCCCGGTCCCCTCTACCGCCTCAACCTCACCCCTCCTCCAAGTCTCGCTTCCATCCCCCCATATAAATACCAGACACCGGTCCCGTTCCCCTGGATCCCGCCGCCGCCCTTTTCTCCCTCAAGCCGCGCCGCCCCGCATCTCGCCGCCTGCGCCGCCGCCGCACTTCGCGCTTGCGCCGCTCCGCCGCACTTCGCCCGCGCCACCTGCGCCACCGTCCTGCGCTCCGCCTCGCCGGAGCTCGCCGATCCACCGCTGCCGCCGGAAACCGCCGCCGCCGGTTTATTTCTCGAACCGATACAAAACCGTTAACTCGTCCGGTTTTTAATTATAGGTTGGTTTTTACTTATTATATCGGTTTATTTTCTACGTTAATTTAATTAGTAAACGTTCGTTATGTTAGCTTTTGCAGTGAACGAGTTCGTCCTTTAGTTCTACTTAGCGAACGTTCGTTCGATAGGATTTTTCTTTTTCTTTTTAATTTCGGCCAGGGACCTATCTGTAGTTTTTTTTACAAATTAGTCCCTAGTCTTAAAACGATCACTACTTTTTGCCCGTTAGTCAGAATTAGATGAAACCAACGCCCACTTCTTCGTTATGATCTCCTCTAACCAGTAAAACAACTTAAACATATTTTTGAAAGTTTTAAAATTTGAATTCAAACAGTTTTGTATTAGAACTTCGTTTGGTCGTAACTTGAGTTTTATAACTCCGATTTAGTTGATTCTTTTTGCAAATTAAAGCTCTTGACCTAAACTTTTTGATAAGGCCAAATACACATAATTTTGGTATTGTTAGAAATTGTTTTATGTTGCAAGAGTTATTTGCTTGGTTTGAAGTTTTCCGAATTGTTTTCTTCGTTCTTTCTGATTTTTGGAGTGATTGCTTATGTGTGATTGCTATTGCTTGCTCACGATAGATTGACCGAAGTGTGACGAGTAGAATTATTAGAAGTTATGAGTGCGAATCATCTTCATCAATAGTACAAGGCAAGTTCACACTGTGATCATACTTTTCATACCCAGTTTTTATGCATTAGTTTCAACCCTCGAACATTGCATGAGTAGGACTTGTTACCATGTGGGTATTGGGAAGTAGTTGATGAGGTAGGAACCTATTGTCCTTTATATCAAACCCCTGGGAGTTACTTCCACGTTATGCTTATACTGCTATGCTATGCTCGTAGACGTGGTTTGGTTTGAGTGATTCATGACAGATGTGAGAGGTATTATTAATGGTTAACTTAAGGTGGCTACTTTAATACACATCTGGGTGGATTGGTTGGGGCACCCTGGAGCACCCAGTGGTTTGCCCGGGCACCTGGAGAACCCAGTGCTTGCTCAAGGGGATCCCGAAGGACCCGTGTGATCACCCTATGGATTGCCACCCAGGCTCAAAGGGATCATAAGATTATTCATGCTAGAAACTTTCGTGTGCAGCCACAAGCTATTATGGGCTCTAGCATAGTTGAGTATGTTGCATAACCTCTTTCGGTGGTAGGCTAGCAGATGTAGGGGAAAGTAGGTGTAACTGTCTACCCAGAGTAAAGAGTTAATGTTTCAGAAAGACTGTGTCTCGGTCATCCGTTTCTCAAACACCATGTAGTGCGAGAAAACCAACGGAGGAGATTGAGTCTTGTAGGGAAAAGTAGGTGTAACTGTCTACCTAGAGTAAAGAGTTAATGTTTCAGAAAGACTGTGTCTCGGTCATCCGTTTCTCAAACACCATGTAGTGCGAGAAAACCAACGGAGGAGATCGAGTCTTGTAGGGAAAAGTGCGCAAACCTCTGCAGAGTGTACAAACTAATCATGATTAGCCGTGTCCCCGATTATGGACATCTTGAGTATCTGGTTCTTGAATTATTGGTTTGATCTCATCACTCTATTTAATTAATTAATCTGATTGGGTTAATGATTATTCTAATTGGGATTGAGTTGGAGGAACCTTCTCAATAATTTCAACAAACTTTGTAGTTAAATAAAATATATTCCTTTGTTGTAGGGAAAATTTGGCTTTTCGCAAAAACATGATAACCATAGAGCTTTTCCACCAGCCAAATATGCATGTAGTGATAGTTATTGTTCATCAGTATCCTATGGTGTGAATTTGCCAGTACATTCAATGTACTGACCCTTTGTGGCTGCAACGTCTCATGTTGCAGGATTATCTTACGACGAGTAAGTGATACGTTAGGGTTACGATTTCTACACTCAACTTTGCCGTTGGTGTTGATGGGAATCCACAACCTTGTTGTTACTTCCGCTATTTGGATTGAGGTAATAGTATTTACGTTACTTTATATATGTGATTTACCTCTGTTATAAATCCTCGAGTACTGTGTGTGTCAGCATACCGATCCAGGGATGACACTTAAGCACAGAGACTTAACCGTCTAAGGTCGGGTCGATACAAGATGGTATCAGAGCACATGTTGACTGTAGGACGTGACCCCTAGAAACTGGCAAGCCCATAGGAAAAGATTTTTCTCTACAACTTCATTTTCAAAAAGATCTTTTACCTCTCTTCTCTTTTGAGATTATTCAAATATTCCCTTTTAGTGAGACTATACCCCTTTGCCCTTTTGACCACGCGAAGATTCAGCTGATGAGACCACTCCGAGAAGGACAAGATATCGGACAACTAAGATCATTTCGGAATGAAGAGGATTTCATCGTGCATTATAATGGAAACTACAATGGTTGGAGACTCTGAAGACTAGGAGAATTTGAAGGCTCTGAAGAATTTCTACATTGGTATGACATAGGAAGGCTACCCTTATGTAACTTGTCAGACTATGGAAGCTGTCAAAACCCGCGATCAAGGTGTATCTGAGAAAGATCAGAACATATAGCATTATAACTCAAATATTTTGCCAAGAAACCCCTAAGGCAGGAGATATCAACTATGGAATGATAGCTCACAGAAATGACAAGAGCAGAAACACAGCTATCGATGATGTTATCGCCCTCTTATGCTATTGTCACCGTGCTGAGTTAAGCATGCATTTCGTCGGAAGGATTGGATGACAAAAGGCCTATTGGAGCATCTATCAGCAAAAGATGAAGTTTTAACCTTAGCTGGTGTATCACCGAGATCTGGAGTATTACATCAAGAATTTTAAGATGGAGCTCCAGGAAGCCGTATTAGACAACGAAGCATTTCGTGAAGAACTCATGACCCAGAAGCTGAAAGTAGCCAAGCTGAAGGAGCAAAACCTCGAGATACCGGAGATTCGTCAGGAACTGAAGGACAGTAGGACCATGGTTCATGACAAGGAAGTTGAAACCCAGAGCTTTGGAACGCAACTCCAGAAATATTAAAGGACGTCACGAGAAACTTCGCGTCAACAGAGTTGATCTAGCAAAAGAACTTGAGAAGGACAAGCACGATCGGAAGAAGCCATCGGAGACATGAACAAGACTTGAAGAGTTTGGTGACTTTGAAGAATTTTTTACCTTTAGAAGACCAAACCCCTGTTATACACTTACGTTAGATGCGACGATGTGAGCTGTCATTTTGTTTGATATTTTTTTCCCGACAGCCACAAAAATAAAATTTGTCTTTTCAAAACTATTGTTTGTATTGTGTGCATCCCTCTCCATCTCTCTCATCTCACCCCAAAACCCATGGACCCAGTAGAGGATGAATGGAGATGAACTCATATTTTCTGGACCGATGACTCAATTGGAGACAGACCGATGGATTTAGTGTTGGAAATATGCCCTAGAGGCAATAATAAATTGGTTATTATTATATTTCCTTGTTCATGATAATCGTTTATTATCCATGCTAGAATTGTATTGATAGGAAACTCAGATACATGTGTGGATACATAGACAACACCATGTCCCTAGTAAGCCTCTAGTTGACTAGCTCATTGATCAATAGATGGTTACGGTTTCCTGACCATGGACATTGGATGTCGTTGATAACGGGATCACATCATTAGGAGAATGATGTGATGGACAAGACCCAATCCTAAGCCTAGCACAAAGATCGTGTAGTTCGTATGCTAAAGCTTTTCTAATGTCAAGTGTCATTTCCTTAGACCATGAGATTGTGCAACTCCCGGATACCGTAGGAGTGCTTTGGGTGTGCCAAACGTCACAATGTAACTGGGTGGCTATAAAGGTACACTACAGGTATCTCCGAAAGTGTTTGTTGGGTTGGCACGAATCGAGACTGGGATTTGTCACTCCGTGTAAACGGAGAGGTATCTCTGGGCCCACTCGGTAGGACATCATCATAATGTGCACAATGTGATCAAGGAGTTGATCACGGGATGATGTGTTATGGAACGAGTAAAGAGACTTGCCGGTAACAAGATTGAACAAGGTATCGGGATACCGATGATCGAATCTCGGGCAAGTATCGTACCGATAGACAAGGGGAATTGTATAAGGGATTGACTGAATCCTTGACATCATGGTTCATCCAATGAGATCATCGTGGATCATGTGGGAGCCAACATGGGTATCCAGATCCCGCTGTTGGTTATTGACCGGAGAGTTGTCTCGGCCATGTCTGCATGACTCCCGAATGCGTAGGGTCTACACACTTAAGGTTCGATGACACTAGGGTTATAGGGAAAGTATGTACGTGGTTACCGAATGTTGTTCGGAGTCCCAGATGAGATCTCAGATGTCACGAGGAGTTCCGGAATGGTCCGGAGGTAAAGATTGATATATAGGAAGTATAGTTTTGGCCACCGGAAGTGTTCCGGGCATCACTGGTAGTGTACCAGGACCACCGGAGGGGTCCGGGGGTCCACCAGGAGGGGCCACAAGCCCCGGAGGCTTGCGTGGGCCATAAGTGGGAAGGAACCAGCCCCTATGTGGGCTAGGGAGCCTCCCACCAAGGGCCCAAGGCGTCCTCAAGAGGAGAGGGCGCAAACCCTAGGCGCAGATGGGCCCTAAGGCCCACCCTAGGTGCGCCCCCCCTCTCTCTCCCCCTTGGCCGCCTCCCAGATGGGATCTGGGGGCTGCCGCCACCCCTAGGGAAGGAACCCTAGGTGGGGGCGCAGCCCCTCCCCTCCCCCTATATATACTTGAGGTATGGGGCTACCCAACACACGTGATTTGCTCTCCCTGTTGGCGCAGCCCTACCTCTCTCCCTCCTCATCTCTCGTAGTGCTTGGCGAAGCCCTGCTGGAGTCCCGCGCTCCTCCACCACCACCACGCTGTCGTGCTGCTGCTGGATGGAGTCTTCCCCAACCTCTCCTTCTCCCCTTGCTGGATCAAGGCGTAGGAGACGTCACCGGGCTGTACGTGTGTTGAACACGGAGGTGCCGTCCGTTCGGCACTAGGATCATCGGTGATTTGGATCACGACGAGTACGACTCCATCAACCCCGTTCACTTGAACGCTTCCGCTTAGCGATCTACAAGGGTATGTAGATGCACTCTCCTTCCCCTCGTTGCTAGATTACTCCATAGATTGATCTTGGTGATGCGTAGAAAATTTTAAATTTCTGCTATGTTCCCCAACAGTGGCATCATGAGCTAGGTCTATGCGTAGTTTCTATGCACGAGTAGAACACAAAGCAGTTGTGGGCGTCGATTTTGTCAATTTACTTGCCGTTACTACTCTTATCTTGATTCGGCGGCATCGTGGGATGAAGCGGCCCGGACCGACCTTACACGTACTCTTACGTGAGACTGGTTCCACCGACTAACATGCACTAGTTGCATAAGGTGGCTAGCGGGTGTCTGTCTCTCCCACTTTAGTCGGATCGGATTCGATGAAAAGGGTCCTTATGAAGGGTAAATAGAAATTGGCATATCACGTTGTGGTTTTCGCGTAGGTAAGAAACGTTCTTGCTAGAAACCTATTGCAGCCACGTAAAAACTTGCAACAACAATTAGAGGACGTCTAACTTGTTTTTGCAGCATATGCCTTGTGATGTGATATGGCCAAAAGGATGTGATGAATGATATATGTGATGTATGAGATTGATCATGTTCTTGTAATAGGAATCACGACTTGCATGTCGATGAGTATGACAACCGGCAGGAGCCATAGGAGTTGTCTTAATTTATTTATGACCTGCGTGTCAACATAAACGTCATGTAATTACTTTACTTTATTGCTAAAGCGTTAGCCATAGTAGTAGAAGTAATAGATGACGAGACAACTTCAAGAAGACACTATGATGGAGATCATGATGATGGAGATCATGGTGTCATGCCGGTGACAACGATGATCATGGAGCCCCGAAGATGGAGATCTAGAGGAGCAAAATGATATTGGCCATATCATGTCACTATTTGATTGCATGTGATGTTTATCATGTTTTACATCTTATTTGCTTAGAATGACGGTAGCTTAAATAAGATGATCCCTCACTAAAATTTCAAGAAAGGTGTTCCCCCTAACTATGCACCGTTGCGAAGGTTCGTTGTTTCGAAGCACCACGTGATGATCGGGTGTGATAGATTCTAACGTTCGAATACAACGGGTGTAAGCCAGATTTACACAGCAAAAACACTTAGGTTGACTTGACGAGCCTAGCATGTACAGACATGGCCTCGAAACACAGAAGACCGAAAGGTCGAGCATGAGTCGTATAGAAGATACGATCAACATGAAGATGTTCACCGATGTTGACTAGTCCGTCTCACGTGATGATCGGACACGGCCTAGTTGACTCGGATCATGTTTCACTTAGATGACTAGAGGGATGTCTATCTGAGTGGGAGTTCATTAAATGAACTCAATTATCATGAACATAGTCTAAATTGTCTTTGCAAATATGTTGTAGAGAAATAGCTCACGTTGTAGCTCCCTGTTTCAATACGTTCCTAGAGAAAGATTAAGTTGAAAGATATTGTAAGCAATGATGCGGACTAGGTCCGTAGTCCGAGGAGTGTCCTCACTGCTACACAGAAGGCTTACGTCTTTGATGCACCACTCGATGTGCAAACCCTACAACGTTGTCTGTGGATGTTGTGAACACCTGACAGACACATCCTGATAACTACTTGATAGTTTAGTGCACCATACTTTACGGCTTAGAATCGGGATTCCATTGACGTTTTGAACGCCATAGAACATATGAGATGTTCCAAGAGCTGAAATTGGGATTTCAGGCTCATGCCCGTGTTGAGAGGTGTGAGACCTCTGACAAGTTCTTTTGCCAACAAGATGGAGGAGAATAGCTCAGCTAGTGAGCATGTGCTCAGAATGTCTGGGTTCTACAATCACTTAAATCAAGTGGGAGTTAAACTTCCAGATAAGATAGTGATTGATAGAGTTCTCTAGCCACTATCACTAAGCTACTAGATCTTGGTGATGAACTATGACATGCAAGGGATGGAGTTGATCCCGGAGCTGTTCGCGGTGCTTAAGACCGCAAAAGGTAGAAATCAAGAAGGAGCATCAAGTGTTGATGGTTTAACAAGACCACTGGTTTCAAGAAGGGCAAGGGCTAGAAGGGAAACTTCATGGATGGCAAACCAGTTGCCGCTCCAGTGAAGGAACCCAAGGTTGAACCCAAACCCGAGACTGAGTGCTTCTATTGTAAGGGGAACAGTCACTGGTAGCGGAATTACCCCAAATGCATGGTAGATAAGAAGGCTGGTAACTTTAACAAAGTATATACGTGTTATTAATGTGTACCTCACTAGTACTCCTGGTAGCACCTGGGTATTGGATACCGGTTCAGTTGCTATTATTGGTGACTTGAAGCAAAAGCTACGGACTAAACGGAGACTGGCTAAGGGCGAGGTGATGATGTGTGTTGGAAGTGTTTCCAAAGTTGATGAGATCACCATCGCACGCTCCATCTGCCTTCGAGATTAGTATTGAACCTAGATAAATGTTATCAGGTGTCTACGTTGAGCATGAATATGATTAGATCATGTTCATTGCAATACGGTCATTCATTTAAGTTAGAGAATAATGATTATTCTGTTTACATGAATGATACCTTTCATGGTCATGCACCCTATGTGAATGGTTCATTGAATCTCGGTCGTGGTAATACACATGTTCACGCCAAAAGATGTAGAGTTAATAATGATAGTACCACTTTCTCGTGGCACTGCCGCTTAGGTCATATTGGCGTAAGATGCATGAAGAAACTCCATATCGATGGATGTTTGGAGTCACTTGATTTTGAATCACTTGACACATGCGAGCCATGCCTCATGGGCAGGATGACTAAGACCCCGTTTTCAGGTACAATGAAATGGGCAAGTGACTTGTTGGAAATCATGCATGCTGATGCGTGTGATCCAATGAAAATTGAAGCGTGCGGTGGATATCGCTATTTTCTCATCTTCACTGACGTTTTGGGTAGATATAGGTATATCTACTTAATGAAGCACAAGTCTGAAACGTTTGAAAAGTTCAAGCGATTTCAGAGTGAAGTTAAGAATCATCATAACAATAAGATCATGTTCCTACGATCTGATCAAAAGGGGATTTTCTGAGTTATGAGTTTGGCAATCACTTAAGACATTGTGGAATTGTTTCACAGTTGAAGCCACCTGGAACACCACAAGGTAATGGTGTGTCCGGACGTCATAATCGAACCCTATGAGATATGGTGCGATCTATGATGTCTCTTACCAATTTACCGTTTTCATTTTGAGGTTATGCGTTAGAGACAGCTGCATTCACTTTAGATAGGACACCATCTAAGTCCGTTGAGACGACATCATATGAACATTGGTTTGGCAAGAAACCAAAGTTGTCGTTTCTTAATGTTTGGGGCTGCGATGCTTAGGGCTTCAGCCGGATAAGCTCGAACCCAAAAGCGGACAAACACATCTTCATAGAATACCCAAAGGTGACAGTTGGGTATACCTTCTATCTCAGATCCAAGGGAAAATTGTTTGTCGCTAAGAACGGGTCCTTTCTCGAGAAGGAGTTTCTCTCGAAAGAATTGAGTGGGAGGAAGATAGAACTTGATGAGGTTGTCGAACCTTTACTTCAACCAGAGAGTGATGCAACACAGAAAGATGTTTTCTGTGGCGCCTACGTCTGTTGAATAGGAAGTTAATGATAGTGATCATGAAGCTTCGGATCAAGTTGCTATCGAACCTCGTAGGTCGACAAGGATATGTACTACTCCTAAGTGGTACGGTAATCCTGTCTTAGATATCATGTTGTTAGACAACAATGAACCTACGAGCTATGGAGAAGCAATGGTGGGCCCGTATTCCGACAAATGGTTAGAAGCCATGAAATCTGAGATAGGATCCATATATCAGAACAAAGTATGGACTTTGGTGGACTTGCCCGATGATCGGCAAGCCATTGAGATAAATGGATCTTTAAGAAGAAGACGGACGTGGGCGGTAATGTTGCCGTCTATGAAGCTCGACTTGTGGGAAAGAGTCTTTTCACAAGTTCAAGGAGTTGACTACGATGAGAATTTCTCACCCGTAGCGATGCTTAAGTCTACCGAAATCATGATAGCATTAGCTGTATTTTTCGATTATGAAATCTTACAGATGGATGTCAAAACAAGTTTTCTTACCAGTTTTCGTAAGAAAAGTTGTATGTGATACAATAAAAGGTTTTTTCGATCCTAAGGATGCTAAAAGGTATGCTGGCTCCAGCAATCCTTCTATGGACTAGAGCAAGCATCTCGGAATCGGAATATATGTTTTGATGGAGTGATCAAAGCTTTTAGGTTTATACAATCTTTGCTAGAAACTTGTATTTACAAGAAAGTGAGTGGGAGCACTACAATATTTCTGATAAGTATATGTGGATGACATATTGTTGATCTGAAATAATGTAGAATTTCTGGAAAGCAAAAACGGTTGTTTGAAGAGTGATTTTCAAAGGAAGACCTGGATAAAGCTGCTTACATATTGGGCATCAGGATCTATAGAAATAGATCAATACGCCTGATGATACTTTCAAAGAACACACACCTTGACATGTTTTTGAAAGTGTTCAAAATAGATCAGTCAAAGAAGGGGTTCTCACCTGAGTTGTAAGGTGTGAAGTTGAGTAAGACTCAAAGCTTGACCACGGCAGAAGAAAGAGGAAGGACGAAGGTCGTCCCCTATGCTCTTGTCATAGGCTCTATACGGTATGCCATGCTGAGTACCGCACCTGATGTGTGCCTTGCCACATGTCTGGCAAGAGGGTACAAAGGTGATCTAGGAGTAGATCACCAGATAGCGGTCAAAATTATCCTTAGAGGAATAAGGAAATGTTTCTCGATTATGGAGGTGATAAAGAGTTCGACGTAAAGAGTTACGTCGATGCAAGCTTAACACCTATCTGGATAGCTCTGAGTAGAGATACCGGATACATATAATGGAGCAACAATTTGGAATAGCTCCAAGTGGAACGTGGTAGCAGCATCTACGATATAAAGTTTTGCGAAATACATAGGGATCTGAATATGGCAAGACCCGTTGACTACAACCTCTCTCACAGGCATAACATAATCAAACCCAGAACTCATTGAGTGTTAATCACATAGTGATGTGAACTAGATTATTGAGTCTAGTAAACTCTTTGGATGTTGGTCACACGGCGATGTGACCTGTGAGTGTTAATCACATGGCGATGTGAACTACATTATTGACTCTAGTGCAAGTGGGAGACTGTTGGAAATATGCCCTAGAAGCAATAATAAATTGGTTATTATTATATTTCCTTGTTCATGATAATCGTTTATTATCCATGCTAGAATTGTATTGATAGGAAACTCAGATACATGTGTGGATACATAGACAACACCATGTCCCTAATAAGCCTCTAGTTGACTAGTTCGTTGATCAATAGATGGTTACGGTTTCCTGACCATGGACATTGGATGTCGTTAATAACGGGATCACATCAATAGGAGAATGATGTGATGGACAAGACCCAATCCTAAGCCTAGCACAAAGATCATGTAGTTCGTATGCTAAAGCTTTTCTAATGTCAAGTGTCATTTCCTTAGACCATGAGATTGTGCAACTCCCGGATACCGTAGGAGTGCTTTGGGTGTGCCAAACGTCACAACGTAACTGGGTGGCTATAAAGGTACACTACAGGTATCTCCAAAAGTGTCTGTTGGGTTGGCACGAATTGAGACTGGGATTTGTCACTCCGTGTAAACGGAGAGGTATCTCTGGGCCCACTCAATAGAACATCATCATAATGTGCACAATTTGATCAAGGAGTTGATCATGGGATGATGTGTTACGGAACGAGTAAAGAGACTTGCCGGTAACGAGATTGAACAAGGTATCGGGATACCGATGATCGAATCTCGGGCAAGTATCGTACCGATAGACAAAGGGAATTGTATACGGGATTGACTGAATCCTTGACATCGTGGTTCATCCGATGAGATCATCGTGGATCATGTGGGAGCCAACATGGGTATCCAAATCCCGCTGTTGGTTATTGACCGGAGAGTTGTCTCGGCCATGTCTGCATGACTCCCGAACCCGTAGGGTCTACACACTTAAGGTTCGATGACGCTAGGGTTATAGGGAAAGTATGTACGCAGTTACCGAATGTTGTTCGGAGTCCCATATGAGATCCCGGATGTCACGAGGAGTTCCGGAATGGTCCAGAGGTAAATATTGATATATAGCAAGTATGGTTTTGGCCACCGGAAGTGTTCCGGGCATCACCGGTAGTGTACCGGGACCACCGGAGGGGTCCGGGGGTCCACCAGGAGGGGCCACCAGCCCCGGAGGCTTGTGTGGGCCATAAGTGGGAAGGAACCAGCCCCTATGTGGGCTAGGGCGCCTCCCACCAAGGGCCCAAGGCGTCCTCAAGAGGATAGGGGGCAAACCCTAGGCGCAGATGGGCCCTAAGGCCCACCCTAGGTGCGCCCCCCTCTCTCTCCCCCTTGGTCGCCTCCCAGATGGGATCTGGGGGTTGCCGCCACCCCTAGGGAGGGAACCCTAGGTGGGGGCGCAGCCCCTCCCCTCCCCCTATATATACTTGAGGTATGGGGCTGCCCAACACACGTGATTTGCTCTCCCTGTTGGCGCAGCCCTACCTCTCTCCCTCCCCATCTCTCGTAGTGCTTGGCGAAGCCCTGCTGGAGTCCCGCGCTCCTCCACCACCACCACGCTGTCGTGCTGCTGCTGGATGGAGTCTTCCAACCTCTCCTTCTCCCCTTGTTGGATCAAGGCGTAGGAGACGTCACCGGGCTGTACGTGTGTTGAACGCGGAGGTGCCGTCCGTTCGGCACTAGGATCATCGGTGATTTGGATCACAAGGAGTACGACTCCATCAACCCCGTTCACTTGAACGCTTCCGCTTAGCGATCTACAAGGGTATGTAGATGCACTCTCCTTCCCCTCTTTGCTAGATTACTCCATAGATTGATCTTGGTGATGCGTAGAAAATTTTAAATTTCTGCTACGTTCCCCAACATTTAGAACATGGAAGATCATATGAAGAATAACACTATAGCCGGAAAGGATATGGCCCAGCATGCTCTTTAGTACTTTGAAAGAGGTGCTGCTACTTGGTGGAGGATGTACCAAACCATCAATGGATGGCAAGGAGTAACCACTTGGAAAGAATTTAAGTTGACTTTGCCAAAGTCTCGGTTTGTGTCCCAGAAATTGAAGCCTGATGTAAGTGATATGTAGAAACCTTGTGCATGTAAGATCTGTGGAGAAATAGGACACAACCATAGAGAACACAAGGGATGAATGCCCTAATTGTGAAGGAAGTCACCCAGCTGAAGAATGCCCAACTAGGCAGGTAACTTGTTTCTTGTGTGAAGGGATGATGACCCACAAGTATAGGGGATCTATCATAGTCCTTTCGATAAGTAAGAGTGTCGAACCCAATGAGGACCAGAAGGAAATGATAAGCAGTTTTCAGCAAGGTATTCTCTGCAAGTACTGAAATAAGTGGTACCAGATAGTTTTGCGATAGGATGAATTGTAACGAGCAACGAGTAACAAAAGTAAATAAAGTGCAGCAAGGTGGCCCAATCCTTTTGTAGCAAAGGACAAGCCGGAACAACCTCTTATAATATGAAAAGCGCTCCCGAGGACACATGGGAATATCGTCAAGCTAGTTTTCATCACGTTCATATGATTCATGTTCGATACTTTGATAATTTGATGTGTGGGTGGACCGGTGCTTGGGCGCTGTTCTTACTTGAACAAGCATCCCACTTATGATTAATCTCTATTGCAAGCATCCGCAACTACAACAAAAGTATTAAGGTAAACCTAACCATAGCATGAAACATATGGATCCAAATCAGCCCCTTACGAAGCAACGCATAAACTAGGGTTTAAGCTTCTGTCACTCTAGCAACCCATCATCTACTTATTACTTCCCAATGCCTTTCTCTAGGCCCAAATAATGGTGAAGTGTTATGTAGTCGACGTTCACATAACACCACTAGAGGCTAGACAACATACATCTTATCAAAATATCAAACAAATACCAAATTCACATGACTACTCATAGCAAGACTTCTCCCTTGTCCTCAGGAACAAATGTAATTGCTCACAAAGCATATTCATGTTCATAATCAAAGGGGTAATAATATGCATATAGGATCTGAACATATAATCTTCCACCAATTAAACCAACTAGCATCAACTGCAAGGAGTAATTAACACTACTAGCAACCTACTAGCACCAATCCCGGACTTTGAGACAAGAATTGGATACAAGATATGAACTAGGGTTTGGAGATGAGATGGTGCTGGTGAAGATGTTGATGGAGATTGCCCTCTCCTGATGAGAGGAGCGTTGGTGATGACGATGGTGATGATTTCCCCCTCCCGAAGGGAAGTTTCCCCGACAGAACAGCTCTGCCGGAGCTCTAGATTGGATCCGCCAAGGTTCCGCCTCGTGGCGGCGGAGTTTCGTCCCGAAAAGTTCCTTCCTATTTTTTTCTCCGAAAGACCTCATATAGGAGAAGATGGGTGTCGGAGAGCCACCAGGGGGCCCACGAGGTAGGGGGCGCGCCCCCCACCCTCGTGAGCAGGGTGTGGGCCCCCTGGCCTTCATCTTTGGTGTGGATTTTTCTTTATTTCTTTTAAGATGTTCCGTGGAGTTTCAGGACTTTTGGAGTTGCGCGGAATAGGTCTCTAATATTTGCTCCTTTTCCAGACCAGAATTCCAGCTGCCGGCATTCTCCCTCCTTATGTAAACCTTGTAAAATAAGAGAGAATATCCATAAATACTGTGACATAAAGTGAAATAACAGTCCATAATGCGATAAATATCGATATAGAAGCATGATGCAAAATGGACGTATCAACTCCCCCAAGCTTAGACCTCGCTTGTCCTCAAGCGAAAAGCCGATAACAATAAATATGTCCTCATGTTTAGAGGTAGAGGCATCGATAAAAATAAAATACGGACATGAAGGCATCATGATTATTCTCATAACAACAACATCTATAGATTTTGTCATATGGTTACTTATGTTCAAGTGATGATCTATTCACAATGCAAAAGTATAAATCATAAACCTTATTGGGCTCCAACAAACTATAATCTCAGTCATTGAAGCAATTGCAATTTATCATAACATCGGAAAGAGTCTATGTCAGAGCTAAAAAGCAAGTCCACATACTCAACTATCATTTAGTCCTCCATAATTGCTAACACTCACGCGATACTTGTGGTTACGGAGTTTTAATCGGACACAGAGAAAGATAGGGGCTTATAGTTTTGCCCCACAACCTTTTACCTCAAGGGTAATGTCAACAATAATGGTTCATGCTCCCCTACAT
>NC_041392.1:689305831-689318360 GCF_002162155.2 Triticum dicoccoides | reverse complement strand
GATAAAATGAAAAAGAAAAGGTGAAGATCACCCTGACTCTTGCATAAGGTAGAGGATAATAATAAAGGATAGGCCCTTCGCAAGCAGAGGTTGCCATGCGCTTTTATGGTTGGATATATAAAATCTCAATGCGAAAGAACGTCACTTTATATTGCCCCTTGTGATATGAACCTTTATTATGCAGTCTGTCACTTTTATTACTTCCACATCACAAGATCGTATAAAGCTTATTTCTCCCACACCAATCAATCATACATATTTAGAGCAGTTTTTATTGCTTTGCACCGATGACAAGTTACTTGAAGGATCTTACTCAATCCATAGGTAGATATGGTGGACTCTCATGGCAAAACTGGTTTAGGGATTTTGGAAGCACAAGTAGTATTTCTACTTAGTGCTGAGAATTTGGCTAGCATGAGGGGGAAAGGCAAGCTCAACAAGTTAGAGGATCCATGACAACATACTTTATCTCAGATATAAGAAATACATAACTCATTACGGTGTCTTCCTTGTCCAACATCAACTCTTTAGCATGTCATATTTTAATGAGTGCTCCCAATCATAAAAGATATCAACGATAATATATCTATATGTGAAAACCTCTCTTTCCTTATTACTTCCTATTAATTGCAACAATGACCAAAGCTATGTCTGCCAACTCCCAACAACTTTTAATCATCATACTCTTTCTATGTGAAGTCATTACTCTCAATAAGATCAATATGAACTTTTTGTTTATTTTTATTCTTTTTCTCTTTTCTTTTATTCACCCAAGATCATGGCAAAATAATCAAGCCCTTGACTCAACACTAATCTTTATTATATATAGCTCACGGACTCGATTACATAGAGAGATCATAAAGCAAAACTCAAAACTAGATCATGCCATCAACTTTATTCTACTAGATCAAGATACTACTAATAGGATCAAAGATAGGAGTTGTGATTGTGATACGATACCAGGGCATCTCCCCCAAGCTTGGCAGTTGCCAAGGGGAGTGCCCATACCCATGTGATTATGTCTCCTTTGTCGGTGAAGAAGGTGGAGGTGTTGTTGATGATGCGGGCTTGTCATCCATCTTCCAAGGCATAGGTTCACCATCATAGAAGGATGATCGAGTCTCCGGAATCCTCGAATCTGCAGCCAAACTCATTCTTTTGAATCTATATTCATACTCACGGTTTTGGTTTTGCAGGTCATAGATTTGGGCTTGGAGGTGCTCGATCTTCTCATATAGCTTGAAGATGGCCTCCTCGGTGTTCTTGGCATCATGCTTGTAGTTGTTAGTGAACTCCGCGAGCATCGTGTGGCTAGCGTTGATTCCATGCTCCACCATCCCCTGGCACTTGAAAATTTGTTGCTCCATTACTTCGAGCCTCATCTCCATGCTTCCGGTTCCCTTTGGTCCCTCAACATCGTGGATGTGCAACAACCCATCACGCATCTCAATGGTTTGAGGGTGTCGTAGCACCTCCGCGAGGTAAGGGTTGATGACCTTCTCTAAGAACTTGTCCTTCGAAGCACTTGGGGACGTCATGATAATCTAGATATGTCAGAAAAACAACTCGAAACAAAGACAGGAGATTTTTGCGTGATACGGGAGTCAAAAACTTCGGGAGAATATATAATGAATTTTTACCGACCAAAATACGTAATATGCAAGAAAACGGAGTCTGGAAGGCACACGAGGTGCTCACGAGGTAGGGGGCGCGCCCAGGGGGGTAGGGCGCGCCCTCGTGTCCTTCCCGGACTGCTACTTATTTTTCTATTTTTCTAAATATTCCAAAACGGAGAAATATTGCCTTCAAAATTGTTTTGGAGTCAGTTTACTTACCGTACCACATACCTATTCCTTTTTGGAGTCTGAAACGTTCCGGAAAGTGACCCTTATGTATTCTTCCGGTGTTACAGTTTCAATAATATTGGTTTCAACATTTATGGGATTACCTGAGATATAATGTTTGATTCTTTGACCGTTTACCACCTTCGGATTTGTGCCCTCGAAGTTGTTGATTTTTATGGCACCGGAACGATAGACCTCTTCGATAACATAGGGGCCTTCCCATTTAGAGAGAAGTTTTCCTGCAACAAATCTTAAACGAGAGTTGTATAGCAATACATAATCACCTACATTAAACTCACTCTTTTGTATCCTTTTATCATGCCATCTTTTAACTTTTTCTTTAAACAACTTGGCATTTTCATAAGCTTGGGTTCTCCATTCATCAAGTGAGCTAATATCAAATAACCTCTTCTCACCGGCAAGTTTAAAATCATAGTTGAGCTCTTTAATAGCCCAATATGCCTTATGTTCTAGTTCGAGAGGTAAGTGACATGCTTTTCCATAGACCATTTTATACGGAGACATACCCATAGGATTTTTGTATGCAGTTCTATAAGCCCATAATGCATCATCAAGTTTCTTGGACCAGTTATTTCTAGACCTATTAACAGTCTTTTGCAAAATTAATTTGAGCTCTCTATTGCTCAACTCTACTTGACCACTAGACTGTGGGTGATAAGGAGATGCAATTCTATGATTAACATCATACTTAGCAAGCATTTTACGGAAAGCACCATGAATAAAGTGTGAACCACCATCAGTCATTAAATATCTAGGGACTCCAAACCTCAGGAAAATAACTTCTTTAAGCATTTTAATAGAAGTGTTATGATCAGCACTACTAGTTGGAATAGCATCTACCCACTTAGTAACGTAATCAACATCAACTAAAATATGTGTGTATCCATTAGAGGCAGGAAAAGGTCCTATATAATCAAAGCCCCAAACATCAAACGGTTCAATAACAATAGAATAATTCATAGGCATTTCTTGACGTCTACTAATATTACCAATTCTTTGACATTCATCACAAGACAAGACAAGACAAACTTACGGGCATCCTTGAAGAGAGTAGGCCAATAAAAACCAGATTGCAATACCTTATGTGCAGTCCTATCTCCAGCGTGGTGTCCTCCATAAGACTCGGAGTGACACTTGCGTAGGATCTGTTCCTGTTCATGGTCAGGTACACAACGTCTAATAACACCATCTACTCCTTCTTTATAAAGATGTGGGTCATCCCAAAAGTAATGTCTCAAATCATAGAAGAAATTTTTCTTTTGTTGGTATGTGAAGCTAGGTGGTATAAATTTAGCAACAATATAATTAGCCTAATCAGCATACCATGGAGTACTACGAGAAGTACTTATAACATTTAGTTGTTCATCAGGAAAGCTATCATTAATAGGTAGTGGGTCATCAAAAATATTTTCTAACCTAGACAAGTTGTCTGCAATGGGGTTCTCAGCTCCCTTTCTATCAACAATATGCAAATCAAATTCTTGTAGCAAGAGAACCCATCTAATAAGTCTAGGTTTAGCATCTTTCTTTTCCATAAGATATTTAATAGCAGCATGATATGTTTGAATAGTTACTTTAGAATCAACAATATAAGATCTGAACTTATCACAAGCAAATACAACTGCTAAAAGATCTTTTTCAGTAGTAGCATAATTTCTTTGACCATTGTCTAGAGTCTTACTAGCATAATGAAAAACATTTAATTTCTTGTCAACTCTTTGCCCTAGAACAGCACCTATAGCATAATCACTAGCATCACACATAATTTCAAAGGGTAAATTCCAATCAAGTGGCTGGACAACAGGTGCAGAGACTAATGCTTTCTTAAGTATTTCAAATGCTTCTACACAATCATCATCAAAGACAAATGGTATATCTTTTTGCAATAAATTAGTGAGAGGCCGAGAAATTTTTGAGAAGTCCTTAATGAACCTCCTGTAAAATCCAGCGTGACCAAGGAAACTTCTTATACCTTTGATGTCCTTGGGACATGGCATCTTTTCAATAGCATCAACCTTGGCTTTATCAACTTCAATACCTCTTTCACAAACTTTGTGCCCCAAGACAATACCTTCATTAACCATAAAGTGGCACTTTTCCCAATTCAAGACAAGATTAGTTTCTTCACATCTCTGCAAAACTCGATCAAGATTGCTTAAGCAATCATCAAAAGAGGAACCATAGACGGAAAAGTCGTCCATGAAAACCTCACAAATCTTTTCACAAAAGTCAGAGAATATAGCCATCATGCATCTTTGAAAGGTAGCAGGTGCGTTACATAAACCAAAAGGCATACGTCTATAAGCAAAAGTACGAAAAGGGCATGTAAAAGTAGTCTTTGATTGATCTCTAGCCGACACAGGTATTTGAGAGAAACCAGAATAACCATCTAGAAAGCAATAGTGTGTATGTTTACATAATCTTTCTAGCATTTGATCAATAAAAGTTAAGGGGTAATGATCTTTCTTAGTAGCTTTATTTAATTTGCGGAAATCAATTACCATCCTATAACCTGTGATAATTCTTTGTGGAATCAATTCATCTTTATCATTAGGAACAACAGTAATACCTCCCTTCTTAGGGACACAATGGACAGGACTTACCCACTCACTATCAGCAACGGGATAGATTATACCTGCCTCCAGAAGCTTTAGTATTTCTTTTCTTACCACTTCTTTCATTTTAGGATTCAGACGTCGTTGAGGATCACGAACTGGTTTGGCATCTGCTTCCAAATTTATTTTATGTTGACATAGAGTGGGACTAATGCCCTTAAGATCATCAAGAGTATATCCAATAGCATCACGATGCTTCTTCAGAGTTTTCAATAATCTTTCTTCTTCATGCTCTGAAAGGTTGGCACTAATAATAACAGGATATATCTTCTTTTCATCAAATAAGCATATTTAAGATTATCAGGCAAAGGTTTAAGCTCAAACATGGGATCACCCTTGGGTGGAGGAGGATCCCCTAAAATTTCAACAGGCAAATTGTGTTGCAGAATAGGTTCCTATTTAAAGAATACTTCATCTATTTCCCTTCTTTCATTCATGAACATATCATTTTCATGGTCTAGCAAATAGTGTTCTAAAGGATCACTAGGAGGTACGGCAATAGAAGCAAGACCAATAATTTCATCCTTACTAGGTAATTCTTCCTCACGATGTTGTTTACTAAATTTAGAGAAATTAAACTCATGAACCATATCATCCAAGCCTAGGGTAACAACATTCTTTGTGCAATCTATGGTAGCATTGACAGTATTTAAGAAGGGTCTACCAAATATAATGGGACAAAAGCTATCTTGTGGGGAAGTAAGAACAAGAAAATCAGCAGGATATTTAGTTTTCCCACACAAGACTTCAACATCTCTAACAATTCCTATTGGTGCAATAGTATCTCTATTGGCAAGTTTAATAGTAACATCAATATCTTCTAACTCAACATGTGCAATTTCAATCTTAATTTCTTCGTATAAAGTATGCGGTATAACACTAGCACTTGCACCCATATCACATAAGCCATGATAACAATGATCTCCTATTTTATCAGAAATAACAGGCATGCCTACCACAGGTCTATGTTTATCTTTAGCACAAGGTTTAGAAATTCTAGCAGTTTCACCTTTGAACTGAATAACATGCCCATCAATATTATCAGACAAGAGATCTTTAACAATAGCAATATTAGGTTCTACTTTAACTTGCTCAGGAGATGTATAAGTTCTAATATTGCTTTTATGAACAACAGTTGAAGCTTTAGCATGATCCTTTATTCTAATAGGGAAAGGTGGTTTCTCAATATAAGAAGTAGGAACAATAGGATCATTATAAGTGACAGTCTTTTCTTCAACTTTAATAGGTGCAGCTACTTTTACTTCTATGGGAGGATGATATTTAAACCACTTCTCCTTAGGAAGATCAACATAAGTAGCAAAAGATTCACAGAAAGAAGCTACTATCTCAAAGTCAAGTCCATATTTAGTGCTAAACTTACGGAAAATATAGGTATCCATAAAAGATTTAACACAATCAAACTTAAGTGTCATACCTGACTCCTTACCTTCGTCGAGGTCCCAATCTTCAGAGTTGCGTTTAATTCTATCCAATAAATTCCATCTGAATTCAATAGTCTTCATCATAAAAGAGCCAGCACAAGAAGTATCGAGCATGGTTTGATTATTATGAGAAAGCCGAGCATAAAAACTTTGCATAATTATTTCTCTTGAGAGCTCATGATTGGGGCATGAATATAACATTGATTTAAGCCTCCCCCAAGCTTGAGCGATGCTTTCTCCTTTGCGAGGCCAGAAATTATATATATAATTGCGATCACGATGAACAAGATGCATAGGGTAATACTTTTGATGAAATTCCAACTTCAATCTTTTATAGTCCCATGATCTCATATCATCACATAGCCTATACCATATCAATGCGTCTCCCTTCAAAGATAAAGGGAAGACCTTCTTCTTAGCAACATCATCGGGTATACCTGCAAGCTTAAATAATCCACAAACTTCATCCACATATATTAAGTGCTCATCAGGATGCTTTGTTCCATCTCCTGTAAAAGAGTTATCTAGCAGTTTTTCTATCATACCCAAAGGATACTCATAAGGAATTTCATTTTAAATAGGTTCAGTAGGTTGAGGAGCAACTCTTTGCTCTACTGGACGGGGTGAAGATACCCCGAATAAGCCACTCAGAGAATTACTTTCCATAGTAACAAGTGACAGTAAATTTCAGCACACTATATAAATTTTTCCTTACCAAATTCCACCTACCAAAGGTGCTACACTCCCCGGCAACGGCGCCAGAAAAGAGTCTTGATGACCCACAAGTATAGGGGATCTATCGTAGTCCTTTCGATAAGTAAGAGTGTCGAACCCAATGAGGATCAGAAGGAAATGATAAGCGGTTTTCAGCAAGGTATTCTCTGCGAGTACTGAAATAAGTGGTAACAGATAGTTTTGCGATAGGATGAATTGTAACGAGCAACGAGTAACAAAAGTAAATAAAGTGCAGCAAGGTGGCCCAATCCTTTTGTAGCAAAGGACAAGCCGGAACAACCTCTTATAATAGGAAAAGCGCTCCCGAGGACACATGGGAATATCGTCAAGCTAGTTTTCATCACGTTCATATGATTTGCGTTCGATACTTTGATAATTTGATATGTGGGTGGACCGGTGCTTGGGCGCTGTTCTTACTTGAACAAGCATCCCACTTATGAGTAATCTCTATTGCAAGCATCCGCAACTACAAGAAAAGTATTAAGATAAACCTAACCATAGCATGAAACATATGGATCCAAATCAGCCCCTTACGAAGCAACGCATAAACTAGGGTTTAAGCTTCTGTCACTCTAGCAACCCATCATCTACTTATTACTTCCCAATGCCTTCCTCTAGGCCCAAATAATGGTGAAGTGTTATGTAGTCGACGTTCACATAACACCACTAGAGGCTAGACAACATACATCTTATCAAAATATCAAACGAATACCAAATTCACATGACTACTCATAGCAAGACTTCTCCCTTGTCCTCAGGAACGAACGTAATTACTCACAAAGCATATTCATGTTCATAATCAGAGGGGTAATAATATGCATATAGGATCTGAACATATAATCTTCCACCAATTAAACCAACTAGCATCAACTACAAGGAGTAATTAACACTACTAGCAACCTACTAGCACCAATCCCGGACTTTGAGACAAGAATTGGATACAAGAGATAAACTAGGGTTTGGAGATGAGATGGTGCTGGTGAAGATGTTGATGGAGATGGCCCTCTCCCGATGAGAGGAGCGTTGGTGATGACGATGGTGATGATTTCCCCCTCCTGGAGGGAAGTTTCCCCAGCAGAACAGCTCTGCCGGAGCTCTAGATTGGATCCGCCAAGGTTCCGCCTCGTGGCGGCGGAGTTTCATCCCGAAAAGTTCCTTCCTATTTTTTTCTCATCGAAAGACCTCATATAGGAGAAGATGAGCGTCGGAGAGCCACCAGGGGGCCCACGAGGTAGGGGGCGCACCCCCCACCCTCGTGAGCAGGGTGTGGGCCCCCTGGCCTTCATCTTTGGCGTGGATTTTTCTTTATTTCTTTTAAGACGTTCCGTGGAGTTTCAGGACTTTTGGAGTTGCGCAGAATAGGTCTCTAATATTTGCTTCTTTTCCAGACCAGAATTCCAGCTGCCGGCATTCTCCCTCCTTATGTAAACCTTGTAAAATAAGAGAGAATAGCCATAAGTATTGTGACATAAAGTGAAATAACAGTCCATAATGCGATAAATATCGATATAAAAGCATGATGCAAAATGGACGTATCAAGGGACTACCCACTCCCCTGCTCAGTGTCACATTTACCCCCATGGTACAAAGAACCGTACAACAGAAGAAAGAAGCAATGAAAGGAGCCCTCATGGAAATTTTAGAAGAACCTGTGATGAAGGAAGAGGTGGAGGACACACCCAAAGAAGACCCTATACCAAGTCATTCTACTCATGTGGAGATGAAGGACACATCTCCCAGAATTGTCTAAATGGGGATCTAGTAGAATTCTCGATGGAGGAAGTAGAGTATGACACGCAGGAAATAGAAGCCCTGATTGGAACGCAAAAGTCCAAGAAGAGAAATAGATTGTATTTCAGGAAGAACGTGAGTCATATCACGTGTTTCAAGTGCAAGGAGTCAGGGCACTACTTCAGCAGTTGCCCAAATAGGAAACCCCGAGACTTGTCAGAAGTAATATGTTTTCGTTGTAATGAAGCAGGGCACTTTGCCCTAGTTTGTCCCAAGGAGAAGGAGACTTGTGATAATTAGTTGTGTTTGTGAGAAGTATAGTAGTAGTAGTGAGAACATTTTCCTTTATATTGAGGCGATGAGTTAAGGCATGTAATGGAAAGGCAGGAGATTGTAAAAATCTGAGAATCAATAAAGTTAACATCATTGGTACTGATTTGGATTTTTGAGTTGTTACTCTATGAAGAAAGATGTTGACCATTTTCGAGAGTGGTAATGGTGCTTCTAAGGGTGGTAGCACCCCAGACCCCCTGAGAAGACCCCAAACCCTAACCTACTTCTTGCTAGCCTCTCCAAATCTCGAGGACGAGATTCATTTTAAGGGTGGTATGTTTGTAACATCCCAAAATTCTAAATTTTGGAATGTTATAGTAAATAAATAGATTTGATTGTTTGTTTGTTTGTTTGTTGTGTGATTGATTGACTGAAAGTGAGTGAAATTCGAAACTTTTTGAAAGTTAAATGAGAGGGAATAAAAGGACTTTCCCAAACTTTCAATTTTGCATTTCTAATCTTCGTGAATTCAAATTCATTTCATCATAAAACCCTAGAGAGAAGATGACATGACTTCTTCCATTTAATTAAATAAAAAGGGTTTTGAAAAGATTTGAATTTTATTTGGAAATATTTTCCAATTCAGAAACTTTAAGCAACTCAATGATTTTCATGAGAGAAGATAAAATGACTTCTTCAAAACATATGAAATATAAGTTGGAAGTTTTAAAAGAGTTAAATTCAAAATCCCATTGGAATTATTTTCAATTTGGGATTATTTGGGGTTTTATTCAAATTATTTTTCTCCAAAAATAAAATAGACGGAAATTAGGGTAAAATGATTCCCTACATCAGAAAATTGGAGAGAAATAAATTTGAAATCATTTTGGTATTTTTAAAATGATTTTTATTGGATTTTATTAGAGCTATAGCACTGTTTGATTTATTTGAATTTTTGAGGATTTTATTTGACGCTAGAAAAATGTTCATGCTGTAGGAAATCTTTTTCTGAAAATTTTGATATATTATATGCCTAGGTTCTATTTTATTTTTATTTTTGATTTATTTTATTTTTGTTTTTTTTAAACCTCCTAGGCCACCGAACTGGGCCGGGCCAGCAAATCGCCAGGCCACGGCCAAGCCAGCCCGACGCCGCACCCCGGTCGTCCCCGACCTCCAGCAGGGAGTCCGGCTCCCACCCGACACCGCCGGCGCCGCCGTCTCCGCCCCGGTCTCCTCCACCGCCTCAACCTCACCCCTCCTCCAAGTCTCCCTCCCCCCATATAAATACTGGACCCCGGTCCCGTTCCCCTGGACCCCGCCGCCGCCCTTTTCTCACTCAAGCCGCGCCGCCCCGCATCTCACCGCCCACGCCGCCGCCGCACTTCGCCCGCGCCACCTGTGCCGCCGTCCCGCGCTCCTCCTTGTCGAAGCTCGCCGATCCGCCGCTGCCACCGGAAACCGCCGCCGTCGGTTTATTTCCAGAACCGTTACAAAACCGTTAACTTGTCCGGTTTTATTTATAGGTTGGTTTTTACTTATTAGATCGGTTTATTTTCTATGTTAATTTAATTAGTAAATGTTCGTTATGTTAGCTTCTCAGTGAACAAGTTTGTCCTTTAGTTCTACGTAGCGAACGTTCGTTCGATAGGATTTTTCTTTTTATTTTTAATCCCGGCCAGGGACCTATTTGTAGAATTTTTTTTACAGATTAGTCCCTAGTCTTAAAACGATCACTACTTTTTGCTTGTTAGTCGGAATTAGATGAAACCAACGCCCACTTCTTCGTTATGATCTCCTTTAACCAGTAAACCAAGTTAAACATATTTTTGAAATTTTTAAAATTTGAATTCAAATAGTTTTGTATTTGAACTTCGTTTGATCGTAACTTGAGTTTTATAACTCCGATTTAGTTGATTCTTTTTGCAAATTAAAGCTCTTGACTTAAACTTTCTGATAAGGCCAAATACACATAATTTTGGTACTGTTAGAAATTGTTTTATGTTACAAGATTTATTTGCTTGGTTTGAAGTTTTCTGAATTGTTTTCTTTGTTCTTTCCGGTCTTTGGAGTGTTTGCTTATGTATGATTGCTATTGCTTGCTCACGGTAGATTGACCGGAGTGTGACGAGTAGAATTATCAGAAGTTATGAGTGTGAATCATCTTCATCAACAGTATAAGGCAAGTTCACACTTTGATCACACTTTTCATACCCAGTTTTTATGCATTAGTTTCAACCCTCAAACATTGCATGAGTAGGACTTGTTACCATGTGGGTATTGGGAATTAGTTGATGAGGTAGGAACCTATTGTCCATTATATCAAACCCCTGGGAGTTACTTCCACGTTATGCTTATACTGCTATGCTATGCTCGTAGACGTGGTTTGGTTTGAGTGATTCATGACAGATGTGAGAGTTATTATTAATGGTTAACTTAAGGTGGCTACTTTAATACACATCTGGGTGGATTGGTTGGGGCACCCTGGAGCACCCAGTGGTTTGCCCGAGCACTTGGAGAACCCAGTGCTTGCTCAAGGGGATCCCGAAGGACCCGTGTGATCACCCTATGGATTGCCACCCAGGCTCAAAGGGATCATAAGATTATTCATGCTAGAAACTTTCGTGTGCAGCCACAAGCTATTTGGGCTCTAGCATAGTTGAGTATGTTGCATGACCTCTTTCAGTGGTAGGCTAGCAGATGTAGGGGAAAGTAGGTGTAACTGTCTACCCAGAGTAAAGAGTTAATGTTTCAGAAAGACTGTGTCTCGGTCATCCGTTTCTCAAACACCATGTAGTGCAAGAAAACCAACGGAGGAGATCGAGTCTTGTAGGGAAAAGTAGGTGTAACTGTCTACCCAGAGTAAAGAGTTAATGTTTCAGAAAGACTGTGTCTCGGTCATCCGTTTCTCAAACACCATGTAGTGCGAGAAAACCAACGAAGGAGATCGAGTCTTGTAGGGAAAAGTACGCAAACCTCTACAGAGTGTACAAACTAATCATGATTAGCCGTGTCCCCGGTTATGGACATCTTGAGTATCTGGTTCTTGAATTATTGGTTTTATCTCATCACTCTATTTAATTAATTAATCTGATTGGGTTAATGATTATTCTAATTGGGATTGAGTTGGAGGAACCTTCTCAATAATTTCAACAAACTTTGTAGTTAAATAAAATATATTCCTTTGTTGTAGGGAAAATTTGGCTTTTCGCAAAAACATGATAACCATAGAGTTTTTCCACCAGCCAAATATGCATGTAGTGATAGTTCTTGTTTATCAGTATCCTATGGTGTGAATTTGCCAGTACATTCAATGTACTGACCCTTTGTGGCTGCAACGTCTCATGTTGCAGGATTATCTTACGACGAGTAAGTGATACGTTAGGGTTACGATTTCTACACTCAACTTTGCCGTTGGTGTTGATGGGAATCCACAACCTTGTTGTTACTTCCGCTATTTGGATTGAGGTAATAGTATTTAGGTTACTTTATACATGTGATTTACCTATGTTATAAATCCTCGAGTACTGTGTGTGTCAGCATACCGATCCAGGGATGACACTTAAGCGCAGAGACTTGATGGTCTGAGGTCGGGTCGCTACAATTTCAAAATTTAAAACATCATGCATATTACATTTCATCCATCTATCTATTCTTTTAAAAAAAAACATAGCACATTTCCACATGACAGAGCATATGAGCAGTGGCGGCGGCGGCAACCAAGAGCACGGCGAGGGGTTGAGCTCACTGGGGGCGGCGATGCATGGGGAGGCCGCCAGATGGCACGGGCTCGGGGACGACGGCGAGCTCGGGGGCGGCACGGGCTCGGGGGCTTGGGGCGGCGCGAGCTCGAGGGTGGCGCGAGCTC
>NC_041392.1:689301012-689305725 GCF_002162155.2 Triticum dicoccoides | reverse complement strand
CGGGCTCAGGGGCGGCGGCACAGGCTTGGGGCGGCGCGGGCTCGGGGAGACGCGAGCTCGAGGGCGGCACGGGCTTGGGGACGGCGACGGCGCGGGCTCGGCGCCGGCGACGAGGCCGAGCAGTCTCGGGGGTGGCGATGCACGGGCAACCTGGCGGCGTCGTGGGAGGAGAGGAGGAGATCAATCGAAGCAACTGAGAAGGAAACTGCTAAGTGTTGCTTATATACACAAAGCATTGGTCCCAGTTCGTGGTACCAACCGAGAACAATGCCACCCTTTAGTCCCGGTTGATACCACGAACCGGTACCAATGCACCCCTTTTGTCCCGGTTGGTGCTACCAACCGGGACCAAAGGCCTTGTGCTGCCCGCGGCCAAAATTTTAGTCCCACCTCGTTAGTTGAGAGGGGCTCGGAGTGGTTTATAAGCCCCACTACGGCTGCCCTCTTGAGCTCCTCTCAAATGCAGGCCTACGGGCTTAATCTCACATTATGCTGCCTGTGGTCCTACTAGGCCTTCTATAGGCCTGAATCCTGGCCCATGGTTGGGTTTCCAGTCGTATTCAGATCGTGGTGGCCCAGTAGGTGGCAGTTTTTTTTTCATTTTTTTGTTTTCTTTTTTGCTTTATTTATTTTATTTTGTTTGTACTTACAGCAAAATACTTACTGTTTTCAGTGATTATTTTTGCTTTTAGGTAATAAAAATTATAAACTTTCTGTTAGTGCCATTTGTTTTCCAATTTGAATAGTTTAAATTTGAATTTTTTGCAATTTGTGTGAATCACTAGTTTGTGAATAACTTTACTATAAAAATAGATTTTTGAGTGATTCTTTTTCCTGCTATTTAATATTACTGTGTTTTATCATTATATTCAATTTGGTAATTTTTAGGTTATTTGAAATATTTGTTTTAATCAAAAACATATTTTGTTATTTTAGTTTGCTATTAAAGTTTCAAACAAAAAATTTCTAGTTCATTCTTTTTGCTATTAGAGTTTCATTAAAGTTTTCTAGTTCATTCTTTTAGTTCATTATTTTTTCTATTACAGTTTCATAAAAGTTTTCTAGTTCATTCTTTTTTATATTAGTTCATTCTTTGAGCTAAATGGCCCTGAAATTGAAAAGCACTTGAAATGAACTCTCAAGAGGTCGAAAATTGGCATGGTATCATCATTTCACCCACATAGCATGTGCTAAAAAGTTGAGAGGGTTACGGCAAAAATTGGATGCACTTCGTGTACAAAATGGACAATCTCTTTCGAAGTATCAGGGTTTCGGACGAAAACTCATCTTTTACAAAGGGATTTCATTTTTTTTTGAACTTATTTGAACTCACACTTTTTGTGTGTTCAAAATGCACCATTCAAAGCCACATCATCAATTTTGAACCCTTTCTGACTTCATTTGTTATTTTTTATGCATTTACTGGTTCTTTTGAGCTAAATGACCCTGAAATTGAAAAACAATACAAATGAACTCTGAAAAGGTTGAAAGTTGGCATGGTATCATCATTTCACCCACATAGTATGTGCTAAAAAGTTGAGACGGTTACGGCAAAAACTAGATGCACTTCTTGTACAAAATGGACAATCTCTTTCGAAGAATCAGGGTTTCGGACGAAAACTCATCTATTACAAAGGGATTTCATTTTTTGAACTTATTTGAACTCCAGACTTTTTGTGTGTTCAAAATGCACCATTCAAAGCCACATCATCAATTTTGAACCCTTTCTGACCTCATTTATTATTTTTCATGCATTTACTGATTTTTTGAGCTAAATGACCCTGAAATTGAAAAGCACTACAAATAAACTCTGAAAATGTTGAAACTTCGCATGGTATCATCATTTCACCCACATAGCATGTGCTAAAAAGTTGAGAGGGTTACAGCAAAAACTGGATGCACTTCGTGTACAAAATGGACAATCTCTTTCGAAGTATCAGGGTTTCTGACGAAACTCATCTGTTATAAAGGTATTTCATTTTTTGAACTTATTTGAACTCACACTTTTTGTGTGTTCAAAATGCACCATTCAAAGCCACATCATCAATTTTGAACCCTTTCTGACTTCATTTGTTATTTTTCATGCATTTACTGATTTTATTTAGCTAAATGACCCTGAAATTGAAAAGCAATACAAATGAACTCTGAAAAGGTTGAAAGTTGGCATGGTATCATCATTTCACCCACATAGTATGTGCTAAAAAGTTGAGAGGGCTACGGCAAAAACTGGATGCACTTCTTGTACGAAATGGACAATCTCTTTCGAAGTATCATGGTTTCGGACGAAAACTCATCTATTACAAAAGGATTTCATTTTTTGAACTTATTTGAACTCCAGACTTTTTGTGTGTTCAAAATGCACCATTCAAAGCCACATCATCAATTTTGAACCCTTTCTGACCTCATTTGTTATTTTTCATGCATTTACTGATTTTTTAGCTAAATGACCCTGAAATTGAAAAGCACTACAAATAAACTCTGAAAAGGTGGAAAGTTCGCATGGTATCATCATTTCACCCACATAGCATGTGCTAAAAAGCTGAGAGGGTTACGACAAAAACTGGATGCACTTCGTGTACAAAATGGACAATCTCTTTCAAAGTATCAGGGTTCCGGACGGAAAGTCATGTGTTACAAAAGGCATTCCATTTCTTCACATGTAACTGCGGTGATATTCTAGATCATACAAGTAAGAATTTTTTTTCTTTTAGAAAGAAGATAAGAACAAGAGGCGGACCACCGTGTTCTCAAATGCTAGCTCCGCCACTGGCTGTGGTACTTGCCGTCGCACTCCGCTGGCATGGTGTCCCCATCCCCTTTCTCGAAGCCGGACAACGACATCACTATCGGGGCGTCGTGGACGCGCTGGCTGGAGTCCTTGACCTGGATGTGACGGCCGGCGGCGCACGACACCTGCAAGAATCATCTACTATTTGATGATGACAGTCTTATCTTTCTTAGTGCAAAAACCCATAGTGCAAAATGGCTTAATGAAATTCTCTGGATCTATGCGTAGTGTTCGAGTTGTTCGGGTCAAGCCGTGAACCGAGAGAAAAGTTCGATCTTCTTTAGTGCAACACAGGTCAGCCCTTAAGGGAGATGTTAAAATCTGCTCTTGGGATTTCAGTGGAAGCGTTTTCAGAACGCTATCTGCGACTACCTACTACAATTAGAAGAATCACTAGCGGCACATTCCCTCGTATTGTTGAGCGGGTGCGTGGCAAAATCTGTGGTTGGTCGGAAAGGAACCTAGCTTGCGCGGGGCGGGAAGTTGTGCTGAAGTCCATTGCCCAAACAGTACCAACATACAATATAAGTTGTTTCTTGTTGACAAAGAAAGTTTGTAAAAATGTCACATCACCAATGGCAAAATACTGGTGGGGCAGCTCTATCGACAAGAGATCACTTCATTGGCTATTGTGGAAGAAATTGACCAAGCCGAAGATCAAAGGGGGGATGTGTTTTAGCCTTTTAGGAACCCTGAACTATTTAATGTTTGCCATGCTAGGTAAGCAAGGCTGGCGGCTGTTGACACATCCCAACAGTTTATGTGCGCGTGTGCTAAAGGGAAAGTACTACCTACAAACCGATTTGTCTGCTCCCTCCCCATGCTCCTATCCGTGCTCCCACTCCATCCTACGGCTGTCTTTTTTTCCTTTTACCTTTCTAATCTAATCATCTCCCCCTCCCCTTTGATTTTAAGGGGATGGGGCCGGACATTATTTTGTTCCAATCAAATCAAGCCACGTATGCAGGAGCACGGGTGGGCACACGCGCGGGGAGTAGGCAAGTCTCGTCCAATGATTCCCACCCAAGCATCCTCTACCTGGAGAGCGATCATGGTGGGTAGAAAAGCTTTGGACATTGGCCTAATTCATAGGATTGGAGACGGCTCCTCTATCTCTATATGGACCGACCAGTGGATCCCCGAGACGGTGACTTTGAAACCCATGGGCCGAATTGGTACTGCACCTTTCGAGAGGGTTTTAGATTTGATTGATGATTAAACAGGAAGCTGGAACGTGGATCTAGTCCGCAGAACTTTCTTCACCCAGATGCGGGACATTTTACTGTTGAAACCCATTTGGTCTTCTCGTAATAGATGGACCCATGATCAAGATGGATAAGATCCGGTTATGGCCATCAATATGGGTTCATGAAACCCTCTCGCTCCTTGAACTTCCGGCACGATGATTGAGATCCACTTCAGCACAATCCTGGCGTCCACCGGAGGCGGGCTGGATTACTATCAATACCGATGGATCGGTGTTTCCAGATGCTCTCTCAGCAGGAGTAGGAGGAATAGCTCGCTCGCACCTTGCGTTCTTGGGAGCCTGGTGCAAGCCACTGCCAGGAGTTTCGGATCCTTTCGTCTCTGAACTTTTGGCGTTACGGGAGGGAATGATTTTTGCTCAGCTCCAAGGATACTCACATGTGATAATAGAGGTTGATTGCTTGGAGTTGGTCAATCTCTGAAATTCGCAAACCACTACAAGATCAATTGTGGCGCCTATCTTAAGAGAATTTGAAGCTATTATACCTAGTTTTGTCTTCTCGGTTCGGTATGTTAGTAGGGAACTCAATGTACCGGTTCATGAGTGTGCGCAACGTGCCTGTTCACTCGAAGGAACAGAGAGTTGGCTAGATCAATAGCCCGGACTTCCTTTTCAGTTGCCTACGGGCAGATCTAAGCAGTTACTGCTCCGCGGAATA
>NC_041392.1:689252995-689300713 GCF_002162155.2 Triticum dicoccoides | reverse complement strand
TTTACACTGACTGTCGCTTTACATGTAAGTAGATTATCCGACCACGTCATGCATGTACGCATGTAGTTTTATTCAGCTACTCTGCCGTGAAGACAGGTGAGTACTAGTAGTAACGACGCCAGACATTAACGAGTTCATGCACACGACTCGACTTACCGTGGACAGTCTCAGCGTTCGTTCAGTAGGTCATGTTTCAGCTGAGATCCAACCAGGTGACGGTCACCTGGCCGACGCTAACGTTGATCCCCAACGCCCTCCACACGGCGACCGACGTCTTGATCTCGCGCACGCCGCAGCCCTGCTCGATGTCGCACTCGTCCACGACCATGGCCTCCACGGCGAGCCCGTGCGGGGTCGAGATGCGGATCATCTTGCCGCACCGGATGCCGCCGCCATACCACCCCGAGGTCAGCGACACCAGGAAGAGGCCGTCGCTGTGGTACTTGCCGTCGCACTCCGCTGGCCTGGTGTCCCCATCCCCTTTCTCGAAGCCGGTCAGCGACATCACCGCCGGGGCGTCGTGGACGCGCTGACTGGAGTCCTTGACCTGGACGTGACGGCCGGCGGCGCACGACACCTGCAAGAAAACTAGGATGCCGAAGATGGCCACAACCTTGCTGGTGTTCGCCATGGTAACCAAGCTCTGGCTTGCGTTTAGCAGCTAGCTTGCTTAGGTTGCCCTGTGTGCTTTGTGTCAAGGCTGTTGGTTGGAGGAGTTTATATAGGATCGTGGCGCAGCCTGCATACAAATCGAGGGACGTACTTACTGATCCAGCCCTCGTGCGTCTCGTCAGAGAACTGGTCGCCGAAGCCTGGCAGACGAAGTAAGGAAGAGATCATACTATAATTGCGTCGTTGTGACCACGACTGTTTTTGGATTTCATGGCGCTACAGCAACATGTGTGCCAGATTTGAACACGCATGGCGCTGTATTTGTCCACCGGTGTGAGTGTGATGCATTCCCAGAGATAACGAGAGTGTCACTTTTTTAAAATGGACAGAGAGTCAGTGTCGCCGGTGTTTGCGAGGGGCGTGTCTTTGTTTCGCCTGCAGCGAGACGAAAGAACCGTTCGCATCTGGCTCTTCCTAAATACCCAGCCCGGTCTAGGGCAGGAGCAAGGATGGTAATTGGTAGGGTACGAGGCAGGTAAAACAGTAGCATATTTATCGGTTGTGCTAATTCTCAGTCGACTGAGAATTAGTGAAGTCTCAGTCGACGAGATTAGCCATACGATTTGATTGATCTGAGTTTCTCGCTGATGTATGTATTCCCGTTGTTCAAGACGTATTAGAGGCTGGCACCGGCTGAATTCCTTCCGCTACGTGGGCTATAGCCTCTTAACTTGCTTTCCTATCTGGCCTGTGGGCTACGGCTTCTGGTCCATTTTCATTTTCCTTTTTCTGTTTTCTATCCTACGTAAATATTTTGTATTTTTTGTTTAGCGGGTTTTCTTCTTGTTTTTGTTAGGCTTGTGCGTACAGAAAGAAGCTTACTGGGAAGCTTACTTTTTATACACGTGTATTTATGTAGGTTTTATCCTTATTTTCTAATTTTTTTCTCTTTATGTGTATTTACCTTTTATATTGTTTTATTCAGCTGTTTTTACTTGTATTTCTACTTTTGCATATTTTCATCTTTCTTCTTTTGAAAACAATGGAACATCTAAGTTTTTCAGAACATACACTTTGACACGCATGAACAATTTTTAGTCTCACTTGTTGTTGTCTTTTTCACATGGATTTTTGTTTATTTTCCATTCATGTATTACAAAAAAAAGATTTTCATCGTGTCAATATGTCCTATTTTTTCTATGTTCGGTTGGTAGAGAAGAAGTTGGTTTTTCTTTTCATTTCCGCCCAAATAAATCTCGTGATCCGGATGCACAACTGGAATTATTGGGAACGACATGCAACTGCGAAGGGTACAACATGACCACAACTGGGTTGGGGGTGTTCCAACATAGTTGCAAATGGGGGTCATTTGTTTTGTCGAAGGGGGTGACGGCAAGAGAGAGGGGACCAACTGCATGTCCAGTTATAGTCACGCAACTACATGTATCCCAAAATACTTGCAACTGGGGCATTTGTTTTATTATAGGTGGCGGCGGCAAGAGATAGGGGCCAGTTGCATGCTCAAATGTAGTCATTGCAAATTCATGTCTTTAAACATGGTCGCAACTACATTGTCTTCTAACTTGTGTTCTAACCGAGCATTTGTTTTTGTCGGAGGAGGAGAGGTCCAGTTGCATGTCCCACACTAGCCATGCAACTGCATGTCTTTCTAACTTGGTTGCAACTCAACTTTAGTTTCGTCGAACAAGGAAGAGAGAGGTGACCAATTGCATGTCCAGTTATAGTCACGCAACTACATGTATCCCAAAATAGTTGCAGCTTGGGCATTTATTTTGTCAGAGGTGGCGGCGGCAAGAGATAGGGGCTTAGTTGCTTGCTCAAATGTAGTCATTGCAACTGCATGTCTTTAAACATGGTCACAACTGCATTGTCTTCTAACTGGGGCCTTTGTTTTGTCGGAGGTCGACGGCAAGAGGGGGGGCTAGTTGCATGCTCAACTGTAGTCACGCAGCTGCATGTCTTCCAAAATGCTTGCAACTGCATGTGTTCTAACTTGGTTGCAACTTGATTTTTGTTTTGTCGTACGGGGAGAGGGGGTAGTTGCATGTCCCACGCTACCCACGCAACTGCACGTCCTCTAACTTGATTGCAATTTGGGGGCCTTTGTTTTGTCAAAGGGGGAAGCGACAAGAGAGGGAAGGGGGACAGTTGCATGCTCAACTGTAGTCACGCAACTGCATGTCTTCCAACATGGTCGCAACTGCACGTCTTCTAACTTTGTTGAACTCGACTTTCGTTTTGCCAAAGAGAGGGGCCAATTACATATCCCACACTAGGCACGCAACTACATGCCTTCTCAACTTGGTTGAAATTTGGAGGTCTTTGTTTTGTCGAAGGGGGCGGCGGGAAGAGAGAGGGGTCCAGTTGCATGTCCCACACGAGACACACAACTACATGCCTTCTCAACTTGGTTGCATTTGAGGGATTTTCTTTTCTCGGAGGGGGCGACGGCAAGGGATAGGGAACCAGTTGCATGTCCAACTATAATCACGCGGCTGCAAATTTGCCGGTCCTTTGTTTTGTCAGAGGGGGTGGCAACAAGAGAGAGTGGGCTAGTTGCATGTCCAACTATAGTCACGCAACTACATGTGTTCCAACATAGTTGCAAATGGGGGTCATTTGCTTTGTCGGAGGGGGCGACGACAAGAGAGAGGGGACCAATTGCATGTCCAACTATAGTTACGTAACTGCATGTATCCCAAAATAGTTGCAACTAGGACATTTGTTTTGTCAGAGGGGGTGCCGGCAAGAGATAGGGGGGCAGTTGCATGCTCAAATGTAGTCATTGCAACTGCATGCCTTTAAACATGGTCGCAACTCCATGTCTTCTAACTTGGTTGCAACTTGGCTTTTATTTTGTCGGATGAGGAGACGGCCAGTTACATGTTCCACACTAGCCACGCAACTGCATATCTTCTAACTTGGTTGCAACTTGGCTTTTGTTTTGTCGGATGAGGAGAGGGCCAGTTACATGTTCCACACTAGCCACGCAACTGCATATCTTCTAACTTGGTTGCAGATGGGGGCTTTGTTTTGTCAGAGAGGAAGGCGGATGCAACTGCATCGCTTCCATCATGGTCGCAATAGCATGTCTTTTTTAACTTGGTTGCAACTCAACTTTAGTTTTGTCGAACAAGGAGAGGGGCAAGTTACGTTGCATGCCCCACACTAGGCATGCAACTTGCATGTCTTTCTAATTTGATTGCAACTAGGGCCTTTGTTTTGTCAGAGGGGCGGCGACAAGAGAGAGTGGGGCCATTTTCTGCATGTTCAACTGTAGTCATGCAACTGCATGTGTTTTCCAGCATGGTCGCAACTTTACATCTTCTAACTTGTGTTCTAACTGGGGCCTTTGTTTTGTCGGAGGGGACGGCGGTGAGAGAGAGGGGAGCAGTTACATGCTCAACTATAGTCACGCAATTGCATGTCTTTCTAACTTTTGTTCTAACTGGGGCCTTTGTTTTGTCGGAGGGGTTGCCGCAAGAGAGAGGGGGGGCGGTTGCATGCTCAAATGTAGTCACGCAACTACATTTTTTCCAAGATGCTTGCAACTGCATGTGTTCTAACTTGGTTGCAACTCGATTTTTGTTTTATCATACGGGGAGAGGGGCCAGTTGCATGTCCCACACTAGTCGTGCAATTGCATGTCCTCTAACTTGATTGCAATTGGGGGGCTTTGTTTTGTCGGAGGGGGCGGCTCCGAGAGAGAGGGCCAGTTGCATGCTCAACTGTATTCATGCAACTGCATGTCTTTCAGCATGGTCGCAACTCGACCTTCGTTTTGCCGTACGTGAAGAGGTGGGCTAGTTGCATTTTTCACACTAGACATGCAAATGTATGTCTTTTAACTTGGTTGCAATTGGGGGCTTTGTTTTGTCAGAGGGGGCGGCGCCGACAGAAAGAGGCATGTTGCAAGCTCAACTATAGTCACGCAACTGCATGTCTTTCCAGCATGGTCACGACTCGGCTTTCATTTTGCCGTACGTGGGGAGGGGGCCAGTTGCATGTCCCACGCTAGACATGCAATTGCAAGTGTCTCCAAACTGCAACTCTGTGATATTTTGTCATGGAAAAGGGGTAGTTGCATGCCTATCACTAGGCCCGCAACAGAGTGTTGCCTCCAACAGCAATTACATTCGTTCTGCTGTGAGCTGACTAAGACTTAATTAAGTCTCAATTGATTGTGTCATATCCACACTCTATTATTAATTTTGTTTCATTTCCTTTTCTATTTACTACTCTTTATTTTTATTTTTATTTTTATCTCTATAAAGAGGTTTTTGGAAAGAAAAAACATGCAAGAACAACCTACTCTCATGTCCGCACCTTATCTTGTTAGTATACCATTTGTCAATATTTGGATGATAGGGAAATTATAAATAGACGAGTAAAACAATGCTTGGCCTAGCCCAACCCAAGAAACAAAATACTAGCTAAAAACCAACATATTTTTAATTGCATGAGCAATGTTTTTAAATAATATATTTTTAAAATTAAGTTGCATGATATTTTTTAAATACACGATTAATATTTAGAAAAATACACGCACATATTTATTTCTAAATATGACGACAATTGTTACAATTTTGGAAATAAAAAACAGAATGATAAAAATGTAAGTAGAAAAAAAATGAAAAAAAATGAAAAAAAAAACCCAGACAAAACAGATAGAAACTGCACGTACCACAGTTTTTCATTTCGAGACATACCTTCAGCAGCACCTAGTCGATGAGCAGCAGCGCCGAAGAAAAACAAACTACCTAAAATCGCTGGCCCAAGGTTGTTTCGATAGCACAAAGACACAGCAAGCGATGGGGATATGGGCTGAACAATAAACAACAAAAGAGCGATGTGTTCTAGGAAAAAAATAAATGGATGACATCACCCGACTGAGACTTCACGAAGTCTAAGTCGACTGAGACCTAGACAAAACCCATATTTATACCTGTGTAGTCAATGGATACAAAATTATACCCATAGTCGTGTATCCACGAGTACGAAATTTTACCCGTACCCATACTCGACAGTTACCCATACCCATTGCGATATCAATTAGTACAGAAGTTATTCATAATTTTACATTCATCTATAGCACGTTGTATAAAAAAACATTGATCTCAACTCAATAACATAAAGATGAGTACATGGCAATTATGTCAATTTATATTGACAATCGGTGACAACTTTAACATAGATTCATAAGCTCATGACACAATTTTAACATAGGTACACTTATGAATCACGGGTAAGGTTCACATGTCAGTATAAATGGATAAGGTATAGATCTATCCATGGGTAAAAGACTATACATATGCCCTACCCATGACTTAACGGATAGGTTATGGGTACTACCCGTGGGTACAAAATTGTACCCATACCCTGCCCGTATGGGGTACGATATCCGTGGATACCCTTACCCATGGGTAAAACTGTCATCCTTCCGCAGGAGAGGAGTGTTGACTTGCTAGCGCACGTCATGTTCTACTCTTTTTATTTCTAAATTGGAGAATGGTATACTTAAATTTTCAAAGTGTTTGTGTTGTATAAAAAAAGTTTGCGCAACTTTAGAAAATGCTTGGAGCATTCAAAAAAGTCGTGGCATTCAAAAATGTTCACATGTTCCAAAAATATACATCTGAATTTTACTAATAAATAATGATATAATGTAAATAAATGTCTTCCTAATTTATAAATAGTGTTTTATACCATTCAATAAATGTTTCTAATATTTAGTAACTGTTCAAGCATTTCGCAAATATATTCATCACATTTAAACATATATTTATACAATATAAAAATGTTCATGTAATTTTAAGAAATGTTCTGTACCAAATCAAAAGAATGTCCGTGACATTTAGAAAAAAATAGTCACTCATTTCAAAAATATGTTTGTGACATTTTTCACAAATGTTGCACATTGTAAAAACAATCACATAATTTCATAAAAATGTACCATTTAAAAAATGCTCACCGTGTATTTGTAATTATTTAACACTTATTCAAAAAATTATTGAAATATATATTTGAACAAATGTTCATAACGTATTTGAAAAATGTTCAACGTGTATCAAAAACATGGTAAGTGTGTATACAGAAATATACAACATATATTAGAAAAAAAACTTTTCTACCCTGCATAAATGGACAGAGAGTGAGTCGCCTGTGTTTATGCGGGACGTGTCTTTGTCTTGACTAGAGCGAGACGAGAGAACCGCTCACCTCTGGCGCTTCCTAATAGGCCGAGCCCCGCCTAGCGCGGGAGGAGTGTTGGCCCGCTACCGCATGTCCTGGTCTACTGGCTATTTTATTTTACTACTTTTATTTATATTTCTGAAATAGGAAATATGATACTTAAATTTTTATTAAAAGATCATGACCCATTTAAAAAATTATGCGGTGTTAAAAACTGTTTGTGTGACTTTTAGAAATGTTGGTGCATTCAATAAAAACCCTGACATTTAGAAAATGTTCAGGTGATCCAAAAATATGTCTACGAAATTTTTCAAAAATATTTATACAATGTAAAAAAATATGTATCATTCAAAAAACTATTTGTGATATTTAAAAAATATGTTCACGCATTTCAAACATATATTTATCACATTTAAAACTATAATATACAGAAAAATTCACAGAATTTTAAAAATGTTTCGTACCATTCAAAAAAATTGAAATTTTAAGAAATGGCACCGTTTAAAAATATGTTTGTGACATTTTTAAAAATACACATAGTAAAAAAATTCTTCATGTAATTTAAGTAAAATGAACCATTCAAAAAAGTTCAGCATTTATTTGCACATGTTTAAAATTTATTAAAATACGTATTTGAACGAATGCGCATTATGTATTGAAAAATGTTCAACGTGTATCAAAAATATGTTACACGTGTATACAAAAAAATGTACAATGTGTATTAGAAAAATTTGACATCTGTTTAAAAAAGTAAAGGAAATGTCAGCGTCCGGGAGCCCTTACCGACAAGACTACAATGGCGACAATAGAGAGGAGCTCTGTTGATGATTCGGTAACAAGTTCGGACGCGAAGACACTCAAATCAGATCCCGGGCCAGATGTGTGGCCCACTCGCATAAAGACGAGGCCCAATTGGTTGGTTGACCCCTTTTGGGCCTCCTAACTGAAGCAACAGTTGACTACTACTTAAGTCGCTAGCAACTTAGAACCTAGCTGGGAACTGGACGGCAGCTTCGGCCGATCACTTGTAATTTTGTGGCTGTGTGGGTGGATGGGAGGAACTGCTATAGTGAAATAGAATTCCCATATTCAAATTCCAAACCCTAGATCGATTGCGTAGCTTACAGTTGGTATCAGATTCGGTGGTCGTCGAGTTTCCTCACCATCACCATGGGACGCGGTGGCGGGATCGGCAACGGGCGGTGGCGATGGAGAAGATGTTGAACGAGGATCGCTCTAAGAGCTTCTCCGTGTTGATTTCTCCGTGGAACTAGACAAGCGACTCAAATATCAAGGCGAGGCTCTCCTTCAGGGCTTGCCGAAGTTGATCGAGTTGAACATGACTACCCTCAATGGCTTGACCTCTGCACGTGTTGATGGCGTTCGCATGGAGATGGCACTCGAGTTAGAGCAAATTCGTGGCGAGCAGGCCAAGGATGCACCGGTCTAGTGGATGGCTCTTCGTTGTCGCACTACGCTGGGACTGGTATAGCACCACTGCCTCTGACTCCCTCGGCATCAACATGGATCACCGGCGGAAGGCACATGATACTTATGTCCCTCCTTCAGTCAGAGGTGCAAATGATTCCACTTTCGCTTTGCACACTCTTCCTGGTCATGATCATGTTTCGATGGATTCTTCTGATTACTACTCATCTGGTGTTCATCTGGAGATTCCCGTGTGTCCTCAAGAACGTTTTAGCTATTATAAGAAATTGTTGGGGAACGCAGTAATTTCAAAAAAAATCCTACGCACACGCAAGATCTATCATGGTGATGCATAGCAACGAGAGGGGAAGAGTGTTGTCCACGTACCCTCGTAGACCATAAGCGGAAGCGTTATGACAATGCGGTTGATGCAGTCGTACGTCTTCAAGATCCGACCGGTCCTAGTACCGAAAGTACGCCACCTCCGCGATCTGCACACATTCGGCTCGGTGACGTCCCACGAACTCATGATCCAGCAGAGTGTCGAGGGAGAGCTTCATCAGCACGACGGCGTGATGACAGTGACGATGAAGCTACCGCGCATGGCTTCGCCTAAGCACTACGACGATATGACCGAGGTGGATTATGGTGAAGGGGAGCACCGCACATGCCTAAGGGATCGATGATCAACTTGTGTGTCTATGGGGTTCCCCCTGGTCATGTATATAAAGGATGGAGGGAGGAGGAGGCCGGCCCTTCTAGGGTGCGCCAAACTGTGGAGTCCTACTAGGACTCCCTAGTCCAAGTAGGATTCCACCTCCCACATGGAATATGAAAAAGGGAAGGGAGAAGGAGAAGGAAGGAAAGGGGCGTCCCCTTTCCCTAGACCAGTCCATGGGGAAGGGGCGCGGCCACCCTTGAGGCCTTTCTCTCCTTTCTCGTATGGCCCATTAAGGCCTAATACGAATTCCCGTAACTTTTTGGTACTCCGAAAAATACCCGAATCACTCGGAACCTTTCCGATGTCCAAATATAGCCTTCCAATATATCGATCTTTACATCTCGACCATTTCGAGACTCCTCGTCATGTCCCTGATCTCATCCGGGACTCCGAACAAACTTCGGTCATCAAATCACATAACTCATAATACAAATCATCACAGAACGTTAAGCGTGCGGACCCTACGGGTTCGAGAACTATGTAGACATGACCAAGGCTCATCTCCCGTCAATAACCAATAGCGGAACCTGGATGCTCATATTGGTTCCTACATATTCTACGAAGATCTTTATCGGTCAAACAGCATAACGATATACGTTGTTCCCTTTGTCATCGGTATGTTACTTGCCCGAGATTCGATCATCGATATCTCAATACCTAGTTCAATCTCGTTACCGGCAAGTCTCTTTACTCGTTTCGTAATGCATCATCTCGTAACTAACTCATTAGTCACATTGCTTGCAAGGCTTATAGTGATGTGTATTGCCGAGAGGGCCCAGAGATACCTCTCCGATACTCGGAGTGACAAATCATAATCTTGATATATGCCAACTCAACAAACACCATCGGAGACACTTGTAGAGCATCTTTATAATCACCCAGTTACGTTATGACGTTTGATAGCACACAAGGTGTTCCCCCGGTATTCGGGAGTTGCATAATCTCATAGTCTGAGGAACATGTATAAGTCATGAAGAAAGCAGTAGCAATGAAACTGTAGCGATCATCGTACTAAGCTAACGGATGGGTCAAGTCAATCACATCATTCTCTGATGATGTGATCCCGCTTATCAAATGACAACTCTTTGTCCATGGCTAGGAAACTTAACCATCTCTGATTAACGAGCTAGTCAAGTAGAGACATACTAGTGACACTCTGTTTGTTTATGTATTCACACATGTAGTAAGTTTTCGGTTAATACAATTCTAACAGGAATAATAAACATTTATCATGATATAAGGAAATATAAATAACAACTTTATTATTGCCTCTATGGCATATTTCCTTCAGTCTCCCACTTGCACTAGAGTCAATAATCTACTTCACATCGTCTGTGATTTAACATGAATAGTTCACATCTTTATGTGATTAGTTCACATCTCTATGTGACTAACACCCAAAAGGGTTTACTAGAGTCGATAATCTAGTTCACATTGCTATGTGATTAACACCCAAAGAGTGATCATGTTTTGCTTGTAAGAGAAATTTAGTCAACGAGTCTGCAACATTCAGAACCATATGTATTTTGCAAATTTTCTATGTCTACAATGCTTTGCACGGAGCTACTCTAGCTAATTGCTCCCACTTTTAATATGTATCTAGATTGAGACTTAGAGTCATCCATATCGGTGTCAAAGCTTGCATAGACGTAACTCTTTACTACAAACTCTTTGTCACCTCCATAACCGAGAAACATTTCCTTATTCCACTAAGGATATTTTTGACCGATGTCCAGTGATCCACTCCTGGATCACTATTGTACCCTCTTGCCAATATTATGTTGAGGTACACAATAGGTCTGGTACACAGTATAGCATATTTTATAGAACCTATGACTAAGGCATAGGGAATGACTTTGCATTCTCTTTTTATTTTCTGTCGTGGTCGGGTTTTGAGTCTTTACTCAACTTCACACCTTGCAACACATGCAAGAACTCCTTTTTTGACTGTTCTATTTTGAACTACTTCAAAATCTTGTCAAGGTATGTACTTATTGAAAATATATCAAGCGTCTTGACCTATCTCTATAGATCTTGATGCTCAATATGTAAGTAGCTTCACCGAGGTCTTTCTTTAAAAAACTCCTTTCAAACACTCCTTTATGTTTTTCATAAAATTCTACATTATTTCCGATCAACAATATGTCATCCACGTATACTTATCAAAAATGATGTAGTGCTCCCACTCACTTTCTTGTAAATACAGGCTTCACCGCAAGTCTGTATAAAACCATATGCTTTGATCACTTTATCAAAGCATATATTCCATCTCCGAGATGCTTGCACCAGTCCATAGATGGGTCGTTGGAGCTTGCTCACTTTGTTAGCACCTTTAAGATTGACAAAACCTTCTGGTTGCATCATATACAACTCTTCTTTAAGAAATCCATTAAGGAATGCAGTTTTGACATCCATTTGCTAGATTTCATAAAATGCGGCAACTGCTAACATGATTCGGACAGACTTTTAAGCATCTATACGAGTGATAAAATCTCATCGTAGTCAACACCTTGATCTTGTCGAAAACGTTTTGCGACAATTCGAGCTTTGTAGATAGTAACACTACTATCATTGTCCGTCTTCCTCTTGAAGATCCATTTATTCTCAATGACTCACCGGTCATCGGGAAAGTCAACCAAAGTCCATACTTTGTTATCATACATGGATCCCATCTCAGATTTCATGGCCTCAAGCCATTTTGCGGAATCTGGGCTCATCACCGCTTCCTCATGGTTCGTACGTTCGTCATGGTCTAGTAACATGACTTTCAGAACAGGATTACTGTACCACTCTGATGCGGACCATACTCTGGTTGACCTACGAGGTTCGGTAGTAACTTGATCTGAAGTTTCATGATCATCATCATTAGCTTCCTTACTAATTAGTGTAGAAATCACTGGAACTGATTTCTATGATGAATTACTTTCCAATTCAGGAGAAGGTACAATTACTTCATCAAGTTCTACTTTCCTCCCACTCACTTCTTTCAAGAAAAACTCCTTCTCTAGAAAGGATCCATTCTTAGCAACAAAATATCTTGCCTTCGGATTTGTGATAGAAGGTGTACCCAACATTTTCTTTTGGGTATCCTATGAAGACGCACTACTCCGATTTGGGTTCGAGCTTATCAGTTTGAAACTTTTTCACATGAGCATCGCAACCTCAAACTTTAAGAAACGACAGCTTTGATTTCTTACCAAACCATAGTTCATGTGGTGTCATCTCAACGGATTTAGATGGTGCCCTATTTAACGTGAATGCAACTGTCTCTAATGCATAACCCCAAAATGATAGTGGTAATTGGTAAATCGGCAAGAGGCATCATAGATCGCACCATATCTAATAAAGTACGATTACAACGTTCAGACACACTATTATGATGTGGTGTTCCAGGTGGCGTGAGTTGCGAAACTATTCCACATTGTTTCAAATGAAGACCAAACTCGTAACTCAAATATTCTCCTTCGCGATCAGATCGTAGAAACTTTATTTTCTTTTTACGATGATTTTCCACTTCACTCTGAAATTCTTTGAACTTTTCAAATATTTCAGACTTATGTTTCATTAAGTAGATATACCCATATCTTCTCAAATCATATGTGAAGGCCAGAAAATAACGATACCTGCCATGAGCCTCAACACTTATCGGATCGCATACATCAGTATGTATTATTTCTAATAAGTCAGTTGCTCGCTCCATTGTTCCGGAGAATGAAGTCTTAGTCATCTTGCCCATGAGGCATGGTTCGTAAGCATCAAGTGATTCATAATCAAGTGATTCTAAAAGTCCATTAGCATGGAGTTTCTTTACGCGCTTTACACCAATATGACCTAAACGGCAGTGCCACAAATAGGTTGCACTATTATTATTAACTTTGCATATTTTGGCTTCAATATTATGAATATGTGTATCACTACGATCGAGATTCAATAAACCATTCACCTTGGGTGTATGACCATAGAAGGTTTTATTCATGTATATAGAATAACAATTATTCTTCGACTTAAATGAATAACTGTATTTCAATAAACATGACCCAATCATATTATGCTCAACGCAAACACCAAGTAACATTTACTTTAGGTTCAACACTAATCTCGGAGGTAAAGGGAGTGTGCGATGGTGATCTTATCAACCTGGGAATCATTTCCAACACACATCGTCACCTCGTCCTCAACTAGTCTTTGTTTATTTTGCAACTCCCATTTCGAGTTACTACTCTTAGCAACTGAACTAGTATCAAATACCGAGGGGTTTGCTATAAACACTAGTAAACTACACATCAATAACATGTATATCAAATATACCTTTGTTTACTTTGCCATCCTTCTTATCCGCCAAGTATCTAGGGCAGTTCCACTTCCAGTGACCATTTCCTTTACAGTAGGAGCACTCAGTTTCAGGCTTGGGTCTAGCTTTGGGCTTCCTCATGGGAGTGGCAACTTGCTTGCCATTCTTCTTGAAGTTCCCTTTCTTTCCCTTGCCCTTTTACTTGAAACTAGTGGTCTTGTCAACCATCAATACTTGATGCTTTTTCATGATTTCTACCTTCGCCGATTTCAGCATCGCGAAGAGCTTTGGGAATTTTTTCTATTATCCCTTTCATATTATAGTTCATCACGAAGTTCTAGTAACTTGGTGATAGTGACTAGAGAACTCTATCAATCACTATCTTATCGGGAAGATTAACTCCCACTTGATTCAAGTGATTGTAGTACTCAGACATTCTGAGCACATGCTCACTCGTTGAGCTATTCTCCTCCATCTTGTAGGCAAAGTACTGTCAAAGGTCTCATACCTCTTGACACGGGCATGAGTATGAGATACCAATTTCAACTCTTGGAACATCTTATATGCTCCGTGGCGTTCAAAACATTTTTGAAGTCCCGGTTCTAAGCCGTAAAGCATGGTGCACTAAACTATCAAGTAGTCATCATACCGAGCTTGTCAAACATTCATAACGTCCTCCTGCAATAGGTTTGTCACCTAGCGGTGCATCAAGGACATAATTCTTCTGTACAGCAATGAGGATAATCCTCAGATCAGGGACCTAGTCCGCATCATTGCTACTATCATCTTTCAACATAGTTTTTCTCTAGAAACATATCAAAAATAAACGGAGAGCTACATCACGAGCTATTGATCTACAACATTATTATGCAAATACTATCAGGACTAAGTTCATGATAAATTAAAGTTCAGTTAATCATATTACTTAAGAACTTCCACTTAGATAGACATCCCTCTAGTCATCTAAACGAACACGTGATCCAAATCAACTAAACCATGTTCGATCATCACGTGAGATGGAGTAGTTTTCAATGGTGAACATCACTATGTTGATCATATCTAGTATATGATCCACGCTCGATCTTTCGGTCTCCAGTGTTCCGAGGCCATATCTGCATATGCTAGGCTCGTCAAGTTTAACCTAAGTATTCCGCGTGTGCAAAACTGGCTTGCACCCGTTGTATGTGAATGTAGAGCTTATCACACCCGATCATCACATGGTGTCTCGGCATGACGAACTGTCGCAACGGTGCATACTCAGGGAGAACACTTATACCTTGAAATTTAGTGAGAGATCATTTTATAATGCTACCGCCAAACTAAGTAAAATAAGATGCATAAAGGATAAACATCACATGCAATCAATGTGACATGATATGGCCGTGATCATCTTGCGCATTTGATCTCCATCTCCAAAGTACCGTCATGATCTCTATCGTCACCGGCATGACACCATGATCTCCGTCATCTTAATCTCTATCAACATGTCATCACATGGTCGTCTCGCCAACTATTGCTCTTGCAACTATTGCTATCGCATAGCGATAAAGTAAAGCAATTATTTGGCGCTTGCATCTTATGCAATAAAGAGACAACCATAAGGCTTCTGCCAGTTGCCGATAACTTCGACAAAAACATGATCATCTCATACATCAACTTATATCTCATCACGTCTTGACCATATCACATCACTACAAGCCCTGCAAAAACAAGTTAGACGTCCTCTACTTTGTTGTTGCAAGTTTTACGTGGTTGCTACGGGCTGAGCAAGAACCGTTCTTAGCTACGCATCAAAATCCACAACGCGGTATAGTGATTACTTTTTGATCTTCAGAAAGAACCCTATTCATTGAGTCCGATTCAACTAAAGTTGGAGAAACAGACACCCACTAGCCACCTGTGTGCGAAGCACGTCGGTACAACCAGTCTCGCGTAAGCGTACGCGTAATGTCAGTCTAAGCCGCTTCATCCAACAATACCGCTAAATCAAGAATCAACTAGTGACGACAAGCAATATGTATATACCCACGCCCACAACTCCTCTGTGTTCTACTCGTGCATATAACATCTGCGCATAGACCTGGCTCGGATGCCACTGTTGGGGAACGCCGTAATTTCAAAAAAAAAATCATATGCACATGCAAGATCTATCATGGTGATGCATAGCAACGAGAGGGGAAGAGTGTTGTCATGTACCCTCGTAGACCGTAAGCGGAAGCGTTATGACAACGCGGTTGATGTAGTCGTACGTCTTCACGATCCGACCGATCCTAGTACCAAAAGTACGGCACCTCCGTGATCTGCACACATTCGGCTCGGTGACGTCCCATGAACTCACGATCCAGCAGAGTGTCGAGGGAGAGCTTCGTCAGCACGATAGCATGATGACGGTGATGATGAAGCTACCGGTGCAGGGCTTCGCCTAAGCACTACGACGATATGACCGAGGTGGATTATGGTGGAGGGGAGCACCGCATACGGCTAAGGGATCAATGATCAACTTGTGTGTCTATGGGGTGCCCCCTGGACACGTATATAAAGGATGGAGGGAGGATGAGGCCGACCCTCATAGGGCATGCCAAAGTGTGGAGTCCTACTAGGACTCCCTAGTCCTAGTAGGATTCCACCTCCCACATGGAATAGGAAAAAGGAAAGGGAGAAGGAGAAGGAAGGAAGGGGGCGTCACCTTTCCCTAGTCCAATTCGGACCAGTCCATGGGGAAGGCGCGCGGCCACCCTTGAGGCCTATCTCTCCTTTCCCGTATGGCCCATTAAGGCCCAATACAAATTCCTGTAACTTTCCGGTACTCCGAAAAATACCTGAATCACTCGTAACCTTTCCGATGTCCGAATATAGCCTTCCAATATATCGATCTTTATGTCTCGACCATTTCGAGACTTCTCGTCATGTCCCCACCCGGGACTCCGAACAAACTTCGGTCATCAAATCACATAACTCATAATACAAATCGTCACAGAACGTTAAGCGTGCGGACCCTACGGGTTCGAGAACTATGTAGACATGATCGAGACTCATCTCTAGTCAATAACCAATAGCGGAACCTGGATGCTCATATTGGTTCCTACATATTCTGCGAAGTTCTTTATCGGTCAAATCGCATAACAATATACGTTGTTCCCTTTGTCATTGGTATGTTACTTGTCCGAGATTTGATCATCGGTATCTCAATACCTAGTTCAATCTCGTTACCGGCAAGTCTCTTTACTCGTTCCGTAATGCTACATCCCGTAACTAACTCATTAGTTACATTGCTTGCAAGGCTTATAGTGATGTACATTACCGAGAGGGCCGAGAGATACCTCTCCGACAATCGGAGTGACAAATCCTAATCTTGATCCATGCCAACTCAACAAACACCATCGGAGACACCTGTAGAGCACCTTTATAATCACCCAATTACGTTGTGATGTTTGGTAGCACACAAAGTGTTCCTCCGGTATTCGGAAGTTGCATGATCTCATAGTCATAGGAACATGTATAGTTATGGAGAAAGCAATAGCAACAAACTAAACGATCATCGTGCTAAGCTAACGGATGGGTCAAGTCAATCACATCATTCTCTAATGATGTGATCCCGTTAATCAAATGAAAACCCATGTCTATGGTTAGGAAACATAACCATCATTGATTCAACAAGCTAGTCAAGTAGAGGCAAACTAGTGACACTCTATTTGTCTATGTATTGACACATGTACTAATTTCCGGTTAATACAATTCTAGCATGAATAATAAACATTTAGCATGATATAAGGAAATATAAATAACAACTTTATTATTGCCTCTAGGGCATATTTCTTTCAGTCTCCCACTTGCACTAGAGTCAATAATCTAGATTACATTGTAATGATTCTAACACTCATGGAGTATTGGTGTTGATCATGTTTTGCTTGTGAGAGAGGCTTAGTCAACGGGTCTGCAACATTCAGATACATAAGTATCTTGCAAATCTCTATGTCTCCCTCCTTGACTTGATCGTGGATGGAATTGAAGCGTCTCTTGATGTGCTTGGTTCTCTTGTGAAATCTGGATTCCTTTGCCAAGGCAATTGCACCAGTATTGTCACAAAAGATTTTCATTGGACCCGATGCACTAGGTATGACACCTTGATCAGATATGAACTCCTTCATCCAGACTCCTTCATTTGCTGCTTCCGAAGCAACTATGTATTCCTTTGTCATCAGTATGTTACTTACCCGAGATTCGATCGTCGATATCTCAATACCTAGTTCAATGTCATTACCGGCAAGTCTCATTACTCGTTCTGTAATGCATCATCATGTAACTAACTCATTAGTCACATTGCTTGCAAGGCTTATAGTGATGTGCATTACCGAGAGGGCCCAGAGATACCTCTCCAATACTCGGAGGGAAAAATCCTAATCTTGATCTATGCCAACTCAACAAACATCATCGGAGACACCTGTAGAGCATCTTTATAATCACCCAGTTACGTTGTGACGTTTGATAGCACACAAGGTGTTCCTCCGGTATTCGGGAGTTGCATAATCTCATAGTCTGAGGAACATGTATAAGTTATGAAGAAAGCAGTAGCAATGAAACTGTAACGATCATCGTGCTAAGCTAACGGATGGGTCAAGTCATTCACATCATTCTCTAATGATGTGATCCCGCTTATCAAATGACAACTCTTTGTCCATGGCTAGGAAACTTAACCATCTTTGATTAACGAGCTAGTCAAGTAGAGGCATACTAGTGACACTCTGTTTGTTTATGTATTCACACATATACTAAGTTTCCGGTTAATACAATTCTAGCATGAATAATAAACATTTATCATGATATAAGAAAATATAAATAACAACTTTATTATTGCCTCTAGGGCATATTTCCTTCAGAAATACCATCGGCTTGTCCTTAGCATACATAAGGATTGGGCCACTTGCCGCACTTTATTACTTTTCTTACTATTCATCTTGTCACAAATTATCTTGCTATCAAATTATTGTTACAACATTTACAGTGAAACCTTGCTAAAAGAACTTGTAAATTCCTTCTCCTTCTGGTTGGGTTCGACACTCTTATTTATTGAAAGGACTACGGTCGATTCCCTATACTTGTGGGCCATCACTTCCCGATTGCAAATAGAGGAGGACGGCAAGGTGGTGGACCCGGCGACAACAATAATAGATCTTCCTCTTCGCCAGGTTCATCCAATTTCTGCCAAATCTTCCTTAAGTATGGAAATCACACGGCACGGGACTGCTGGATTTGCTTTGTTGAAGAGTATCAACAAGAAGAAAAGGTTGTTGGTGTGGTGCCACTGATCATGTCATTGGCGAACTAGAAAAGCTCACCTTCAGAGAAAAATACCCTGGATAGGAGCAAGTGCACATAGCCAATGGTACAAGTATGGATATAGGTCATGTTGGTCATTCCGGTATTCGTACCACTCATCGTAATTTAACGTTGAAAAATATTCTTCATGCTCTAGTACATCGAAAAGTCTCCTACCTGTCCATTGATTTACTCGTGACAATTGAGTCTTTATTGAAGTTCACACATGGTTCTTTTTTATCAAGGATCGGGTAACGAAGAGAGTAATTCCTCAAGGTCAATGTAGAGGTGGTCTTTATTCCCATGTTCCAGAGTATTGGATGTCAAATGTCCCCTTGCCCAAATTTCCTAAAAACATTATGTGAATTCAGAAGCATACGCATTCATGATTTACATTGCATATTTGGTTTTGAAGCAATCATGACCAACTCTTGAACTCAAATTTATTTAAGAATAATTTGGAGGCCATGAAAGTTTCACAAAAATGTTTTTGAAAGATTGCATAAGGGTAGGAAAGGAATTTTCCTAGGATTAATATTTGCCCTATTTTGTTTGTGTGAACCAGGGTTTGGAAATAGTTTAAACCCTGGATAAAATAAATAAAACAGAAAACGGATTATAAAATAAAATACTTTGCAAATAGGGACATTAGTATTTGACACAAATAGTTTGTCAAAATCCACAAAGAAAAAGTCCAAGCTATCAGAAATATTCCAGAATGAATTTAGGAGAAGTTTTCCTTTTCAGGAAAAAACAAATTCAAATTCAAATTAAGTAAGAGAGAGCAAAGAATAAATAGAATAAAGCAAAAGAAAAAAGTGAAAGGCCCAGCCAGCCAAGCCAACCGAGGCCCCGCTAGCTAGTCAAGCCCAACCCCCCGCACGCGCCTCTCTCTCTCTCTCTCTCACTGCCAGGTGGGTCCTGTTGGAAATATGCCTTAGAGGCAATAGTAAAGTTGGCATTATCATATTTTTCTTGTTCTTGATAAATGTTTACTCTCCATGCTATAATTGTATTAACTGGCAACGCAAATACAAGTGTGGATAAATCAACAAACACGGTGTCCCTAGTGAGTCTCTACTAGACTAGCTCGTTGATTAAAGATGGTTAAGGTTTCGTAAACAAAGACTTCTAGTTGTCATTTAATAACGGGATCATATCATTGCGAGAATTATGTGATGGATAGACCCAATCATAACCTTAGCATCTGATCATGTCACTTAGTTTAATTGCTACAATTGTCTTAATGTGAAGTATCTGTTCCTTGGACCATGAGATCGTGTCACTCCCTAATACTGGAATAATGCTTTGTGGGTATCAAACGTCACCTCGTAACTAGGTGATCATAAAGGTGCTCTTCAGGTATTTCGAAAATTATTTGTTGGGTTGCATGGATAGAGACTGGAATTTGTCACTCCATGTGACGGAGAGATATCTCTGGGCCCTCTCGGTAATACGACATCCTAAGTAGCTTGGAAGCATGTGACTAATGTGCTTGGTCACGGGGATATTGTATTGCGGAACGAGTAAAGAGAATTTGCCGGTAACGAGACTGAACTATGTATAGCGAGACCGACGATCGAATCTCGGCAAGTAAAATATCATGAGACAAAGGGAATTGTATACGGGATTATCTGAATCCTTGACATCGTGGTTCAGACCAATAAAGATCTACGTTGAATATGTGGGAGTAATTATGGCATCTAGATCCTGCTATTGATTATTGATCGGAGACGTGTCTCGGTCATTTCTACATGTCCTCGAACCCGTAGGGTCACGCATTTAACGCTCGGTAACGGTAGACTAGTATTGGGATATTCATAATGATGAGTCCAAAGGTAGTACTCCCTTCGTTTTTATTTACTCTGCATATTAGAGTTGACAGAAGTCAAACTTTATAAAGTTTGACCAAATTTATAGAAAAGAATATAAATGTTTAGCATAACAAATCTATATGATGTGGAAGTACATTCAACAACAAATCTAATGGTATTGATTTGTTATTGTATATGTTAATATTTTTGTTTATAAACTTTTTCAAAGTTTGTAAAGCTTGACTTTGATCAAAACTAATATGCAGAATAAATAAAAGCGGAGGAAGTAGTTCGGAGTCTCGGATTTCTTTGCGACTAGTTAGTTTTTATGTTTCCTGGAGCACTGGTACCTTTGCTGTCATTCGCGCCCTGACAAGCCGAATCTCCTGTTTTACCCTGATTTATTATGTAAAGAAATGCTATGCATTTTGCATACTCTTGGAGAACGAATTGCTGTTTTTGGGTCCCAAACTTTATTAAAATTGAACAATATTCAACGGGATACAAAGATGGTCATGAGGGAAAACAAATTGCTGGGTGTGCATGTACGCATGAGGGAAAACAAATCGTAACTGAGATCGTTTTACACTGACTGACACTTACATGTGATTATGTAGATTATCCGCCCACATCATGCATGTACGCATGTAGTTTTATTCAGCTACTCAGCCGTGAAGACTCGATTTTCCATGCATGTCTCAGTCGAGATCCGACCAGGTGACGGGCAACTCGCCTATGCCGACGTCGACGCCGAGGGCCTTCCACACGGCGGCCGACGTGCTGATCTCGTGCTCGCCGCAGCCCCGCTCGATGTCGCACTCCTCCACGACCATGGCCTCCACGGCGACCCCGCGCGTGGTCACGATGCGGATCATCTTGCCGCACCGGATGCCCCCGCCGTACCACGCCGAGGTCAGCGACGCCAGGAGGAGGTCGTTGCTGTGGGACTTGCCGTCGCACGCCGCTGGCCCGCTGTGGAAGTCGGTCAGCGACATCACCGCCGGGGCGTCGTGGACGCGCTCACCGGAGTCCTTGACCTGGACGTGGCGGCCGGCGGCGCACGACACCTGCAGGAGAACAAGGACGCCGAAGATCGCCGCGACCTTGGTGGTGTTCGCCATGGCAATTGAGCTAGCTCCTGCTTAATTGCGTTTGTAAGCTTTGCCCTAGGTGCTTTGTCTCAGTGCTCTTGGTTGGAGGAGCTTATGTAGGATGGTGGCGCAGCCTGCTGACAAAGAGAGGGACGTATTTACTCATGCTGAGTTGCTGACCTCGGGCGTCTCGTCAGAGAACAGCTCGTGGAAGCCTGTCTGCAGACAAAATAAGGAAAGAGATGCTATAATTGCATCGTTGAGATCGAGTGTTTTTGGATTTCATGGCGCTACAGCAACATGTGTGCCAGATTTGAACACGGATTGGCGGATTGCTCTGTCTCTGTGTTCGTCCACCGATGGAATGAGAGAGTCACCTTTTTTGTTAAATGGACAGAGAATCAGTCGCCGGTGTTTGCGAGGGGCGAGTCTTTTGTCTCCCCTGCAGCGAGATGAAAGAACCTCTCGCCTCTAGAATATTATACTTCAATTTGAAAAAAAAAACGATTATGACGCATCTAAAAATTGCTCATGCAGTGTAAAAAAAGTTTGCGTGACTTTTAGAAAATGTTTGGAGCATTCAAAAAATATTGACATTTAAAAAATTGTTCATGCGTACCAAAATATGAATGTGACATTTAAAACAAATATTAATATGATGTAAATAAATGTTTCTGTAATTTAGATAAAATTTAAAAAACAAAACTGTGATATTCAGAAAATATGTTCAAGCATTTTCAAAGATATATTCCTCGCATTTAAGAAAATATAAATATACAAAAATGTTTGTGTAATTTTAAGAAATGTTCCGTACTATTCAAAAAATAATCTTGACAATTTAAAAAAAATGGTCGCCCATTTGAGAAATGTGCTCATGACATATTCTTAATTGCTATACGTTGTAAAAAAATATTCACTAATTTGATGAAAATGTAGCATTCATAAATATGTTGAACATGTATTTGTAAGTGTTTAACATTTACATTAAAAAATGAAAATATGTATTTGGACAAACGTTCATCACATATTTGAAAAAATGTTCACCGTGCACCAAAAACATGTTACACACGTATACGGAAAATGTACAACGTGTATTGGAAAAATTGGGCATGTATTTTTAGAAAAAATCCAAGGAAACCCCCACATAGAAACAAAGAAGGAAAATCCGCATGGAAGATTTTAAAACCGGTTCGAACCGGCCCCAAGAACCTTGGCAACACTGGTGCGGGTAGCTACAGTGTTTGGCAGGCCGTCAGCGGGTTATGTCTCGCAACAAGCTAGGCAAGGATGCATTTCTTCCGTTGGGCCCCATTGGCGGAGGGCGAAGAATAATGCGCATCTGGTTTTCTCCTGGCCCTGTATTAGTGCAGAGAAGAGATAATTCGCCTGTGATTTAATGATTTGCCGGAGAGATTTGTTCTTTCTCAAAGAGTGATTTCCAATGTATCAATCGAACCCAAGGTGATTTATTACAGCCGAGACTGTTTCCCGTCTGGGCGACGGCCACCCCATGCAAACGCGTCAGGCAACGGGCCCACGGGCGCTCCTGCCCATCCGGGCCCACGTGCCGCCAACGGGCCGATCGCCCGCCCGCACCCGCCGGCCCCCTGTCTCAATCTCTCTCTCTCTCTCTACCCTCCTATGGATTCCATCATTTCAGTCCCGATTCTCCCGATTTTTACTGCCCCGCTCCCCCTCTCCCCCCTCCCGGTCTGCCCAAATCGCCTAGGGTTTCGCCCCCTCGATCCCCGCGCGCCACCGCGGCTCCGGCCGACTCCTCCCCGCCGCCGCACCGCGTGCCGATTGCATTCCCCTCCCCGCGGTGCGGCCGCCACCGCGAGGGAGCGAGCGCGGGGATCGGCCGCTCCCTCCCTCCCTCCCCGCCGGCTCCAACTCGATCTCTTACCCGGACCGGACCGCCGGGGGCGCAGCGTCGGCAGTAGGTGAGCAGTCGGTTTCTTCCGTTTTGATGGCAGATTGGGGGTCCCGGTTAGTCTCAGATTCGTTCGCCCCGCGCCGGTGTGCATTGGTCCCGCGATTAGCATCCCCCCCAGTGTGGTCTCTCAGCGGAGGCATCCTTATTGAGTGTAACGAGAGGGAGATTCGAGTGTCTAGTTCCTTTATAGGTAGAGAAAAGGGGCAGGTCTGTGATTTGTGCTTGTAATGTTCAGTTGGGGCCCTGTTACCACACCGGCCCCTGGATAGACTGAACCTGCAGTGGTGAGCATGTGTGTGCCCTGTGATCACGCCGGCTACCCGATGGACTGAAGCTGCAGCGGCGGCCGGTGAGTGTGTGTTTGAGCATGTTTGCGCGTGTCTAGTGTGCGCAGGAGTACTTGCCAGCATGCCTGTGTTAGAGTACGTTGCCGGGGCGAGGGGATACAAGTTGAAATGTGGAGCATGAATGGCCATTTTTATCCAGTTTATTATCAAGTTTGTAATAAATTAGCACACTGGCAAGTAGCACATTGCCACGTTAGCGAATCGACAGAAGCGCAGTAGCATCGGACAAGGAACGCACCCTAATTAATACCGAATCGCCAATTATATGGTCTGGTCTAACTGGTTTCCTCACCCGGCAAACATTTATGTGTAACAATACCTTTATTTAGACAAAAACAATTGACCCCTCGGGAGAGACAACCCAAATGCATAGCATTGTAAGGTCGAGAAAAAAGCCCAAACGCCAGCCTGTACCTGCCGCTACATCGCGAGTGTACACACTAAGTGTGGGGACTTTCTTATCCCTGATTACCAGGGTTCGACCCATGGTCGGTAGCCCCACTCCTGGAGTTCTTACCACCGCGTTAGACAAAAGGTATATGACCAGCTTTATGTAGGAATAATACTTGTCGCTTGCAGGTGTTAATGGATGCACCATTAATTTGTACTCCCTCCGTAAACTAATATAAGAGCGTTTAGATCACTAGTAGTGATCTAAACGCTCTTATATTAGTTTACAGAGGGAGTAGCATTGTTCAATTACTAGTTCAGCACTCGCGTTACATGTGAGTGTGCTCACAGTTTGCACACAATGAGGGCGCATAAATATATTATTTATAGTAGTGAATGTTCCTTCTGTTGTTTAAAGGTCAAAGTGATTAACAGTGCATAAATTAGTCAGCTGGAATGACTCCTTTAGACTCGCAATAAAGTGTTTTGTTCAAAATACCAAATTTGCAATTCTAACTAAATCGCAATATTGCATTGGATTCATTATTTGTACTGGCTTTCAAAAATACCTTAGCCGCGTGAGTAAATTTTTTTTTAAATGCATTACTCATACATCAGTATGGATTGGTATCACTAAGCTAAGCGGTTATTCACTTATTTCATATTGGACGTCATACTTGTAAGATGTATGTACACCCCTTGCGATGATAATTGTTGTATTAAAGTCATGTACTAATGGTGTATTACAGTTTCTCCATAAATAACATATTACAAGTGTTGATTTCCTATGTTACAGATAAGTCTACTGAGTTGTTATATCATATTGATTCAGTCATATCTAATCTCCTAAATGTTGTTGCCTTATAGGATGATCACACTGTTTGCACAGAGCTGAATCTTTGTGACCATTAGAGTGCTATTTTGGAACAAGAAAACTTCTAAGTGAAGCTGCACAGAGAGAACCTTTAGAGTTGTCTGCTGTTATTGCTTCCATGGTGAGTGGCTGAAAGACTTGATGGAAATGCTTTCTCCTTTTCTGTTTCTAATGGTGTGTATTTTGGAAGGCAACAAATGAGAACCTCCCACCAAATGTCATCAGGCAATTGGCTAAAGAACTGAAGAATCTTGATGAATCACCTCCGGAAGGGATTAAAGTTATTGTTAATGATGATGACTTCAGCACCATTTTTGCTGATATTGAGGGCCCTGGTAAGATCCAGAAATATACTTTGGTTTTCAGCTGCTATTTATTTGTCATCCACATTGCCCGTGCTGCCATGCTGGCCATGCTATTGTACCAGCTTTGCATATAATGGTGTTTTTTTAGTATTCATGGATTCCTGACATATTGTTTATTTAGAAGTTGAGCATCGATGAATCTTGTTCTTTCTGACAATGCATTTTGTAAAATCTCACGTGTTTGAAGTTTCTTTCTTTTCTCTTTCTTATTGTACTACTTTAACCTCATGTTCTAAAAATCATATCTGGACATGATGCAGCTGGAACTCCATATGAGAATGGAGTATTCCGGATGAAGCTATTGTTGTCTCGTGACTTCCCTCACTCTCCCCCAAAAGGTAGTTATCTTCTGGAACTTCCAGAACTGTCTGTACTTTAGTTATTTCTTTAAATAAAGCCTCTGACTGAAAATCTGCATTCTTCTATACTTCAGCTATTTCTTTAAATGAAACTTCTAACTAAAAGTCTGCATTCTCCTTTTATCTGCAGGGTTCTTCTCGACAAAAATATTCCATCCAAACATAGCAACTAGTGGCGAGATATGTGTGAACACGCTGAAAAAGGATTGGAACCCTAGTCTTGGATTGAGACATGTTCTGCTGGTAAGCTAAAGCTGCCGCACAATTCGCCATTCTTCTGTTGAGAGCAATGCATGATCTCTTTGTAAGAGATTACTGAATTTAGATTTAGAAGGACTGCATGATAGCTATGGCCTGGGAATAAAGTTCCGTCTGCTCTCTCACAACATGCGGGAGACTAACTATGAGCTCCTTTTGTCATGTGCCACAGGTAGTGAGATGCCTTCTGATCGAACCATTCCCCGAATCTGCCCTTAATGAACAAGCTGGAAAGATGTTGCTTGAAAACTACGAGGAGTATGCACGCCTTGCAAGGTCAACCTTTGACTATGCATTTTTCAACCCTAGTGCGATGCTCGCAGATCTTTTTCTTACGGAGCAATTTTGGCACATGGTCATGAATCTCATGGCTGCCATTTCTGTCAGATCAGATCGCAGGTGATACTGTGGTTTCGCCTAGAGCTCTGACCTAGGCAACTGATGATTTCATATTGCTCCGTATGCAGGCTATACACCGGCATTCATGCACATAAACATAAGAACAAGTCCAAGAGCGGAGCCATTTGCGAGTCAACCACAACTCTAAACGTTGGCCAGAGCAACAACACCGTTCCGAGCAAGAACATACCATCGGCGCCAGCACTAGTATCCACCTCCACCTCGACCAAAGTTCTCGGCATACAGGATCAGAACGCAGCTCCTTCTGATCCTGCTGTAGGGCCATCAACGGCAAACAAGAAGGACGGGCCGCTTGCCACCAAAATCCCAGCCGAGAAGAGGAAGATGGATGCCAGGAAGAAGAGCCTGAAGAGGCTGTAACAGCGCACCCCGCCGGGATAGCGTCGAAGTGTGGCTGTTGTAGTAGTTAGGAGATTCAATCCCCTACCCTTGATAAGCGACGCCAGATTCAGCAGGTGCACAGTGGGACCGAATGAATAAATAAACCCAAGGGACATCTGATGAATCTGGTGGTTGATTGGTAGAAGTATGCCTGTAGTCAGAACTGTAGTGATGTGAGATGAGATGCATGTGAGTTGCACCCCTGTTGGAATAAACTCTAGTGATGTGCAATGACGAACTATTTGGAAGAACAAACTGTCGCCTTTTCCGCTGATTCTGCACTAAGTTTTGTCTTGTGATATGTTTAGACTGTTTAGTGACACAGAAGCTCCTTGAAAGCGAGCTTAGTGCTAAAGTGAAAAAGGGGATGATATTCATTCACCCTGAACCAATGGGCAGCCGGCACTAGCGATGGTGTTGTAGGGTGTAGTAGCATCTGATGCAGTGTAACAAACAACAACCTGATAAAGGCGTGCTCTTGAGTGCACACCACCATGATTATCTTTCAGCTACCACGGAATCTTCCCCTTTGTGGATCATGTAGGGCTGCCTTCTAGATTGGAAACCATCATATATATAATCTAAAAAAAATGAAGAAGGAAATTTATCATCAAGTTGATGGCATGATTCGGTTCTTGTGCTGACCACCTCCCCTCCAATCTTGAGCCAAGCATACATTTTTGTGAAATTCCGCCGTTCACATCAAGCAGGTGAGGGTCAGCCCCCTCTTTTTGTAGCCTCTGCTCAAGCTCCAGCCCCTGTCGGGCTTCTTTTCAAGATATGATGTGGGTTAAAATTGGCGATGGGTAATCATGTGGCAAGCAAGTACGTACGACCGATCATCGACCTTCCGGATGAGACGAGACGGGAGGAGGAGGAGTCACCGCGAATCCCAACTTCCCAGGCTTTACGGGGGTGGAGTTGCGGGTGCCCATCATGACGACGACGGTCCACCCAAACCCAAAGGTGTCGTGCGTGGCCCAAAGAGGATTCGCGGGGGCTTTCGCAGGCAACTGCCTGCGTGCCTGCGGCGAGCACCGGGCTTCTCATCCTCCCGTGTGCCTTTCTTTGGCCTTTTGGTTTCTCTACGTTTGGTTACTTTCTTTGACTGACCGGTAAAAGAAAGAAGCATCAAGCAGATCCATTTCAAGTGGTGGCGTGGACGGTGGCCGCTGTCGGGCGTGGAGAATTCGTGCTTGGCCGGTGAAGAACAAGTCCGGTGACGCCCTCGCCTTTTGCCCAGGATCGCAAGCCTCGCAGACGCCATCATCGTCGTCGTCGGCGGCGGCGGCACAGTCAGCAGCGACTGTACATCTACAATAATCTACTACTCCCATGCAGCATGATTGTGCTATTGTATTGCCGTGCAGGACTCGTTCTGCAGTGTTAATACTATAATCGATCTGACGTCGGAGGCAGGGTGGTGAGATTTGGCAAGCTTCGTCATTTCGGCCGATATTAAACAATGGAGCCAAGTAGGGGCCTTGCCGATCGATCAATCTATATTTACCCAAGGGGAGGGGGACAAGTGGCCGAGCACGTACAGTTTTCAGTCACATGGATGAGCTGAGCTCAGACTTGATCCTCCTCTGCCTGTATGGGATCATCTACGCGGCGGCTATGCCCATGCCATGCCCGGATCCAACAACAATGGAGCCGATACATAATAAATCAGCTGTTCCCCCACGAATAAATATACAGGTCCTAAAAGTTCTTTCTATACAATATACAATATACAATATATTTGCTGGCTGGCTGTGAGTGGTCGCATTATTTGAAATAGAGCCGCTGCTTTGGCTACCTAGATTGGTGCACAAAGCAACTAGCAAACCACTGCTTTGCTGCTGTGCCACGAGCGAAGCAATACGATCTCTCCATGTTTGAAACCCCAAAATTTTCTTGGATGTCTAGAATTCGTTTGGAAAGTACTGATAAAGTGCCTGCCTTCTAAGTAAGTGCATCCGAGTCAGAGGCGTGGTATGTATGCGCTATGATAGCTTCTAGTGTACCACGTGAGTCAATCTGTGATTGGATGGTTAGAGCATCTACAGCCAGCATCTCCACATTGCTTTGTGCCGCTCCCGTCTAGATCAGGGCAGCAGCAGCGGAGGCAGCCCACGGAAGAACGCAAAGCTCCCCGGCTCGCTATCGAGCTGTTGGAGCGCGAGGCATCGGCGAAGGCAATGAGGCACGTCGAGGAGCGGGAACGCTTGCTCAGAAGGCCTGCCTAGGGTCACATGGAGCTCTCCGACGACGGCTCAAAAGCTCCGACATTGACGATGACGACTCTCCGGCGGACGACGCCTACACCAAAGGCTCCCTGTTGAATTAAGTATTTTTATCGTATGTTTAGGGTACTGTCCGATTGAAACTGCATGTTTTGGTTGTCCGATGATCGTTTGTGCTACAATTATGCATGTTTTAACTAGATTTCATGCTAGTTTGTTGATCTACATAGGTTTGTTTTCACGCGTGCATGTGTTGCATGGATATGAGGGGCCGAATTCGAGATACGCGGGTGCGGACGGACCTAAATGAGGAGTGCCCGTTCAGTGCCGGCGGACGCGCCCGGGCGCGTCCGCGGGCGTTTGAGGGGCCGGATATTCCAAGTATGACTGTACTCCCTCCGGTCCTTTTTACTCTGCATATTAGAATTCTCTGAAGTCAAACTTCACAAAGTTTGACCGTATTTATATAAAAAAATATCAACATCTACCATGCTAAAGTTATACAATATGAAACCTTAAGTCATGACACATCTATTGGTATTGATTTCAGATTGTGAATGTTGGTACTTTTTTCTATAAAGTTGGTCATTTACGAGGCTTGACTTCAGTCAAACCTTATATGCGAATTAAAAAGGACCGGATGGAGTAGATGCTCTTAGGAGGACAGTGATATCCTCAGCCCATCAGGGTTTAGTTTCTAGACTTGACGCTGGTGCTCGCATTTTTCTTGATCTATTTCAGGCCTTTCGCGCGATGTGTGTTCAGTGAGAGGAGACGCTCTCATCCATTGAGAAAAGACGTTTGTGGCGACTTCAACAATCTCAAAATGGTATGGCGGCTTAAACTCTCAATGCGTGTCCGCGCGTGCTAGTGTGTCACACTTGAACACCTACCACCTAGGGAAATCATGCATCCACAGTACACTCGCACCGGTTTCCTCTTCATTAGTTGTACCTCAGCGGATCCTAACTCCATCCCGCCGGTACCAATCGAAACTAATGACCAAATCTACGATCGCATGGACGGGACAAATGTTGTACGTGCATGCACGTGAGAACTAGTGTTCTTTACGAGCCGCCCGTTCAGACGCACATAATGCACGCTGGACTAGATCAACCAGCACCCAATCACAGCCTAGAGGTTTTTTTATCAGTCAACACGACTGGAGAGGGAGCGAGAGACAGGGATACGCGTGCTTGGCCGCTTGCTCGCTTGTGGAAAGCTTCACTCAAGTTTTCAAGGTTCACACCGTGAGTTGTGATGATGGCGACGGCGTGACATCTCCGTGGGGGCGCCATTGTTTTGATTGCCCAGGATGCTAGCTTTGTTTAAGCCCGGCACTTGGATGGATCATGGATGGAGGCGTGTGATCGATGGGTAGTTTCCATGCTTTGCCCGTGGTTGACCTGAGATCATTCACACTTGGGTGGGAAGGTAAAACTCATGGGCCGTGACGATTGCTATTCCCTCCGATCGGAATTACTTATCGCATAAATGGATATATCTAGATGTATTTTAGTTCTATATACATCCATTTTCGATACAAATAATTCCGAACGGATGGAGTAGTTTCTTGTCGAAAATCACCCTCATGCGTCACCCACGGAGAAAACCTCAGCCAAACGTATAATGCCTTTAGCATGCAACCGCGTGACCACCACTTGACATATGAATATGCTAGTGTTGAAGAAACAATGTATGTGTGGCAATGTTAATCAATAGTAACATCGGTTTCACTTGACTAGTTTAAGTTGTTAGTGGTGTAATTCTTTTTTCTTTTTTGCGGGGAGTTAGGACATCTCCAGCGGCAACCCGCAAATTTCCTCTCGCATCCGTCCACGGGCAGAGAAGGGGGGGAGGGGGGGCAGTTCGCAGACAAGGATGCGGGAGGTCGTCATCCAAATTGGACGAAATTCGTTCAAGCACGGCCAGATTTCACATCAACATGACGAATTTCATTGCATTTACATCAAATAAGTTGTGCTCCTACGGCTCTTGAGGTATAATTAATACACCTAATATATGGTCACCGGTGCTTGTTCCCCGTGTCCGGCCATGAGCCCTGAGGACTGAAGCTTTGCCTTCTTCAGTTCCGCCTAGGCGCTCTCTAGCTCCGCCTCCGGAGCCCCGAAAAGTGAAGTTGTCCGCCTCCGCGCCGCCGTCAAGCGACTAATCAGCCTTCGTTGTTGAGCCCACTAAGCTTGGCGTTGACGGGAGGGGAGAAGCGGTGGCCTTTCTGGGACCCAAGCGCCGGCGACCTACCGTGCACTACTCTTTCTCGCTGCCGGCAGCGCCTGCGAACTTTGTCGGCTTCGTGATCGTGGTGGCGGGGCGCGGTCTCGGCGGAGCCGACCATGTTGTCCTCATCGTCCATCTCGCCAAACACTGCCTCATCCGTCTCGTCACATTCCTTGTAGGCGGACGCCAATTCTGTCGGCTGCTGGCAGTACCGCCAGCGGACGGAGCGGTAGGAGTCAAGCACCGCCGCTTGCTCTGCCACATCCGCTTCCACCGTGATCGCCCTGCCAGGGGCGAGCTGCTCCTTCGCTTGCTCAGCCACGTCCTCGTCCGGCACGATCACCCTGCTGGTCTGCTCCTCCACCTGTAGGTGCTCCTGAAGAAGTTGGTGGTTGTGGGCGGGGTGGGCCTGCGCCTCCCGGAACTGCTCCTCCCGCTCGTCCCGCACCATGTCCATGTAATGGGCACGGTCCTAGCCGATGGTCATGGTGCAATGCACCGACGAGGGTGGCGCGGAGGAGAAGAGTAGCACCGGCATCGTCGGCCACGTCCTCCATTGGGACGTTGTCGTCCTCCGGCTACAAATGGCAACCATCTCCTTCTTCTGGTCCGGCGTCAGCCCGTCCCAGAGAGCTTTGGCTCAGGAGGAATCCTTGGTGGGAGTGGTGCGGAGAGGGATCGGACACGGACGACTGCGACTATGGCCGGGGCACTAGTTTACATAGCAACGGTGAGCAGCAGAGGGACGGGCGGGTGGAGCCGGAGTAAACGCCTCGGCAACCGCGTGTTATTACCGTGATCAGAAGTGGGCATGGGTGTTGTCCGGATGCTTGCAAAACCCCCACGTTTGTCTCCGAATTGCAGGAGAAAGTATATTGAGGCCGTGTCCCAGACCGATATAAGACCGCGTTGGATGCGGTCCGAACAAGGCTGTTCGAACATATGCGAGCGGTTTAACGGTCGGAGTTGAAGATGCGAGTAGTATAATTCAATGTTTAAGAAGTCTGTGTTGACACATCCTGACATCCCCTAAGCCATCGTCTGCCATTTCGTGACGGATGCGGTACAATTTGAATATTTGATGCATCCCAAAAGAAAGAAAGGAACAAAGAAAATGAAGTCGGACCGTAGGATCTCGATCCATCCCAAATTCTCAATGGTGAGAATACTTTTAATGTCCCAAAGTCAACTAAACACACATATGCAAGTACTTAAATCTGTCAAATTGCAATTCTAAACGAGAACTAGCTACTGTAGTATACATGCACAAGTCGGTCAACTCGTGCGATTCTAAATTCGAATGACAACTACACATGCAAAACTAAGGTCGGTCAACTTTGCAACTCATAATTCAAGCAACAACTGTGCACACAGATGTGGTACTATGTAGTAGTAGTAGTTACAAATGACCAGGTCAGAGCAACAATACCTACTGCGTACTACTTGGAGCTAACGATCGATGGCACTACAAACCAAGCGGTAGACAACAACGCGAATGGATTCTCACGACGTCGGCGTCGACTTGGAGCGTACAACGTAGCACGTAGGAAGAAATCAAGAAAAAGCAGCGGCCCGTAGGCTGCCAGCACGAACAGGCCACGGGACTACAAGTCTCACTGTACGTAGCCGTCGCGTGCGCATGCATTGACGGGCGCCGACGCCGTCCGTCGCCATTGACGGGACGCATCGTGTCGTGCTCGTGTACGTGCACCCATGAAATGAAAGATTCCACGAGCATGGATTGTCGTGCACACACACATACATTGTTTATTGAGGCACCCAGCTGAAGGGCCGAACCTTTTCACAAAATCACGAGAAGATTGTTACGTGGGCAAACAATGAGTAGAACAATACGCGAGCATGTGGCAATTCCGAGAACATGGGTGCCTGGACACGACACGCACGCTTCTCTCGTGCATGGCTTCCGATCACGATTTTTCTCAAAAGATTATGTGGACATGGCTGAAAACGCGCCCTGACCAAATGTACCGCGCGACCATCGCTTGCCATATGAATATGCTAGTGTCGAAGAAAAATTGTGTTGTGTCAATGTTAATCAATCGCAACATTGTCTTCGCTCGAGTAAACTAAGTTGTGCGTGGTAATTCCGTGTTGAAGGAATCAGTGTTCACACATACTCCCTCCGTTCCTAAATTCTTGTCTAAGACAAAATTTGAGACGGAGGGAGTATATATCTCTAACCCGGCCGTCACCTACCATTTCATGACGGGTGCGGCACAACTTGAATATTTCATGCATCCGCACAAAAAGGAAAAATTTGAAGTCGGCCCATGATTCATCCATCCCCAGTTCTCAAAGCTAAGAACTACTAATAATGTCCCATAGTCAACTAAACACGCAGGTGCACATACTTAAATCTGGCAAACTGCCCGTCTCTAGACGAGAAACTAGAGTAACATACGTACATGCAAAAGTCGGTCAACTCGTGTAATTCTAAATTCGAGCGACAGCCACGCATGCAAAAACAAAGGTCGGTTAACGAGCAGTTCATAATTGGAGCAACAACTATATGCACACACATCACAAATGTGGTGCCTGACCTGGTCAAGAGCAACACCTACTCCTGCGAGCTGCGTAGTAGTACCAGCTAGGGTGACTGCATTTGCTAGTCAAAAGGCTTGCTATCGCCGCCGATGCACTACTACTGCTACTACAAACCAAGCGGTAGACAAGAACGCAAATGGATTCTCACGACGACGTCGCCTTCGCCGTCGCCATTGACGGACGCATCGTGTGGTGGCCGTGTACGTGCACGCCTGAAGATTCCGCGACCACGGGCTGGCGTGCACACCATTTGATTGACAGGAGGCACCCTGCCTGAAGGAACTTGTCAGAAAATCTTGAGAGAGGCCTATGAGCGCAGCAACGGGTGGCGCGGTACGCGAGCAGGCAGCGATCCCCTCTGTGCACGACACTCATTCCTCTCGTGCATGCTCCAGGGATATGGTAAATAAACGAGGCAGAGAAGCGGATGTGTGCCTATCTCGTCAGTGTCACGGCTTTCTCGACAAGAAGAAAAAAATGTGCCCACGGCGGAAGACACGAGTGGAATACAACTTGTGTTCGTGTTACGGTGTTACGGTTTTTTCTTTTTTTTTGAGACAAAGTTACGGTGTTACGTGTGGTGACAGATGAAGATTTTTTTTTTTTTTTGAGACAATGGTGACAGATGAAGATGGCGCAGGGAGGGCGGGCAGAAAGGGTCCAAAGTCCAGAGGCCGAAACGGCCCGGCAAAACCAGCTATGCGCCCACAAACCGCCGCAAAAATACAGAGGCACGACAGCTAGGCAGGCAGAGCTCGCACCGCACGCACATGCGCGCATCCCCTGTGCCGCCGCCGCCGCCGTGGACCGCCAGCCCGATCCGCCGGTGGAGTGACCCTGGGCCCGCCCGCCACCTAAAACTCACCCGGCGCCATCCCGTCCGTCCGTCCGGTCCAGTCCAGCGCGCATTTCCTCCTCCTCCTCCTCCTCGCGTCTTCGGTCTTCCACCCGTCACCGCATCATTATTCTGCACGCCCTCCCTCCCTTGTGCTCTCCCTGCTCGCTTGCCACTTGCTGCTGGTCTCGCCTCGCCCGCGTCCACTTCTCCGCCACCCCTCTTCCGGTGTTCCCTACGCGGTCGTGATCTGCGCCGGCCCGGCGGTTCCCATCCGACTCCGATCGTGCTCCAGCCCCGCGCGCGCGTGTGGCGGGGAGCGGGGAAGACGGCGCGCCGGATGGTGTGAATTGTCGGGCGGAGATGACGAGGCGGGCTCCGGCGCGCGCATGCGGCGGGGGCGGCCGAGTACTGCTGGTTCTGCTGCTGGTCGCCGCCGCCGCATTGGCGCCGCGGGGCGCGCGCGCGGTCACCGACGCCTCCGACGGTACGCCCCCTCGCCCTTTCCCTTCTCTCGTTAGCCGTTCCGGTGCGTGCGTGCGTGCCTGCGTGCGGCGAGCGACCGACACGGTTGGGCCGATGCTCCTCGCCGGTGGAAGTGGGAAGCAGGGGATTGATTTTCGGTCCGCCGCCGCCGCTTGCTCCATCTCACGCGAGCCCGTAATCTACGCCGGTTCCGCGGGTTTTTACTCCGCAATTTGACCGTGCGCGGTGAAACTGTGTCGGCTGCGGGCGGCGCTCGCGTACGATGCGAACGTGGTTACTTTTTTTTTTCTTTGAGGGAGCACGAACGTGGTGACAGCTAGCGCACCGACGGGGGGCCCCAAAGGACCCTCCGGCTTTCCGGATAGGTCTGTGGGTTCGACGGGCTCAACTCCGGTGGTGAATTCCGCAGCGCGGTTCTTCATGAGATTGCCACCAGATTTTTTGTGTCTCGGGTGCGGCAACGCAGAATTGGCGAGCGCGAGGCGATCGACCACGACATGTGTAATTCGGATCGGTTGATGTTTTTACTGGCTTTCCAGCAACCGGGCCGTCCCTGTCGGCAGGGATAACGAGAGCAACTTCTGAGGCCTACAGTAGTAGCGTGGTGTCCTCTGCTCAACTGTGTCCCTCCCATCGTCCTCGACAGCAACGGGATAAAGAGATATGTTGGTCGTGAGCCGGATCGGTCGAAGTTGATAGCATGAACGGCCAGCGAAAGCAATGGTAGATTGGATTTTTCTTTTAAGTGGCACCACAACGCGTGTTTCACTCTTAATCGCGCTAATTGCCGTATCGGTGAATCTGCAAAATAGCAGACAAACGAGGTGCTGGGGTGAGATTACTGTAGGAATCAAAAGTGATCCAAGTAACACGTGTTGATTCTCACAAGCTTTTTTCATTAGTCTGTTTAGTGGTACAAATGTGGGTGGGGAACCCAGTGTGGCTTTTGCAAGTGCATTCCTGTTCTTTTAAAAATCGCTCGCTGCCTTCAGCTCATGTGTGCTGTGATGCAAAAGTTGGCAGCATGGGGATTTGTATGGGTTCCACTTATTAATAATGCTCATGCTCATGGCTTCTTCTTTATATCCTTTTTGTGGTGTGTAGTTATTGCTATGAATGGACTGTACGTTTCGCTCGGATCGCCGAGCCTTCCCGGGTGGATTCCAAACGGCGGAGACCCCTGCGGCGAGGGTTGGCAGGGAGTTACCTGCACCGGCACAGGCATTACCAAAATGTATGTCAGGCTCTTCGTTGGGCTCGCTTTTGTTTCGTACTTTCGTTGATTTGTTTGTTTTGGACTATTTATGAGATTACCATTTTCTAGAAAGATGAATGTCGCAAACCTGGGAGGGCAGCTGAGCAGCTTAGGGAACTTCACTTCAATCACCACCATGTAAGGGCGCTAATGCAGTAAATTTATTCTTTGCTGAGTTCATCATTATATATATCCTGTTTCGCCATTGTCGCCACAGTAAAAAAAATCACTGATATTTTTTTACGGCTTCTTCCGCTGGTTTAATTTACTTTTTCTGTATCCAAATAAAGTTTTTTGCTGATTTAATTCTACCTGTTCCCGTAGAGATCTTAGTAACAATAATATTGGTGGAACTATACCAGAAGACCTACCTCTCACACTGCAGAATCTGTACGTGTTTTGATCTCGTCTGCAACTCTTTTAGTCTTTGAGATATAATCCATCTGATGGTACAATCTTTACTCACTGTTGCTGCAGTTTCCTCTCTGCTAATCAGCTCACTGGAAGTATTCCCAGTTCGTTGTCCAAACTTACAGGTTTATCAGCCATGTAAGACTCCTCTTCTTTTTTTTTCTCAACGAGTCTATACTCATGCTAGTTTGTTTTGTCAAGCGCATTTCTTAATATCCTTATTTTTCCCAGGTCACTCAACGTCAACCATCTAGATGGAGAACTGCCAGATGCTTTCGATTCACTTGCTGGACTTATAAATCTGTAAGATGTATCCCTATTTCCTACACTTTTATAGGTGTTGATCAGGATGATGTATTAATTGCTTGCTGATAGCATCCAAGCTTTGTTACAGGGATATTTCTGAGAACAACTTTACTGGTGTGTTACCACCTTCAATGAAAAACCTGTCATCTTTGACTACATTGTGAGTTTACATCTTACCTTTCATGTTCCTATTTTCCCAGGTCATTTCTGTTTCCTTATTTGTTAACTGTTATATGATAGGCGCATACAAGACAATCAACTGTCAGGGACCCTTGACAACTTGCAGGATCTCCCCATCAAAGACCTGTAATCCCTCATTGTCTTCTTCCTTATATCATCCTCTTTCAGTTATCTTAGCAAATTGAATAGAAGGCATTTGATTTAATTCTACCTGTTCCCGTAAAGTTTTTTGCTGATTTAATTCTACCTGTTCCGGTAAAGTTTTTTGCTGATTTAATATTATTATGTGCTTATTAGTCAGTTACTTACTTTTTCTTCGAAAAAGAGGCATGCCCCTGGCCTCTGCATTGATTGACGCTGTTATGACCAGCATATTAGGGGCTTAGCCCAGTGGGTTATGGCCCAAGTATCTTAATCATTATTAGGGGCTTAGCCCAATTATCTTATCGCATTAGGATCGTTTGCTTAGGATAGGAGTCAAGTAAACCTCTTTATATAAGGAGAGGAGATGTATCAATCTAATCAAGCAATAAGAATATTATTATCCCTATTGCCCGGCTCCCAGAGGAGCCGGAACCCTAGCCGCCGCCGCCATCTCCCTCCGACGCGACGGCGCCCAGCCGCCGGCGCGCCCGATCATCGCCCCGTCCCACTCCATCCTTCCCCTACAAACTCCGGAGCAGGTCCGGTAGGACCCCTGGTTCTACCAGACGCACAGAGCCTTAGATAGTTACTTACAAAACCATCAAGCCATCAGTTGCACAACATTTGTCTTCAGAGGATAAGTCTATAAGATCATGGTGGCTGACACACAAAAACTTATGCCTTTTGAATGTTTTGCACAATATATTAAGGTGTTACTCCCTCTGTACCATAATATATTACGGTACAGAGAGAGTAAAACGCTATTTCATGTCTCTTGATGATACCTTCTGGTAGTAGGAAGCACTTCTGTCATCTGGCTTTCATTTATTTCTGGAGGCAATGGTTTCCCACTGTAGCTGATTTCTTCTTTCGAGAAGCCAATGCATCTTTCCATTTTACTGCAGTTTTTGTTAAATAGGCACCGCACCGGCAATTAATTTCCCAATAGGCAGTTGCTTTGCTTCTAAACTTTCCTTTGGAAACGCTATATATTTTCTTTGTTTTAATTGATAGAAAAGAACAATGCTATTGATGGCACTACCAAAGTATAAAGTTTAACCCATATGCTGTTCTAGTGGTAAAGATGTTACTCCAGATATTAAATGGTTCTCTTTGTTACTTATCAATTTCCTTACTCTGTTCAGGAATGTAGAGAACAACTTGTTTTCTGGACCAGTACCTCCGAAACTAGAGAACATACCGATCTTCAAGTGAGAAAGCCTCTTCATTCTTTTATTCATCTATTTCTTAGTGCCAGCCTAGTTGCAATAGCTATCAGCCTATCACATTGTCTAATGTTGACATTATTTCATCTATTGAAGATCTAGATATTTAATTGCATTGATTTTGTGTGACTTGTTAAGTGACTGACATAATTCCAGTGCAGAAAGGATGGTAATCCATTTAATACGACTATAGCCCCGTCAGCATCACCGCCTTCAGCGTCGCCGCCTTCATCAATAGGACCAGCACCAACTCCAACACCAGCAGGACCAAAACAAGCCCCAACTCCAACAACAACGCCTACAGATCTAAGTCCAACAAAAGCACCCTCACCTCCATCGCCCCCTTCAAAATCCCCTCCTCCCTCAAACTCTTCTGATGGATCAACTACTCGAGATAGCACCTCATCATCTCAGAAACATAATTCGTCAAAAAAGCTCAAGATTGCCGGATTTGTTATTCTTGTAGTAGTGCTATTCATATCTATAGTCCTGCTGGTAATCTTTTGTTTGACCAAGTACCAAGAGAGACGGTCAAGATATGATTATAACAGAAGTCAGCTGGGAAGGGTCCATCATAGGGTTGAGCCCCAAATTATGCCGGCTTCAGTGCAAAAAAGGGATGATACTAAAAAAGGTTAACTTCTGTGCATATACCGGTAGAACAGGGTGTTCTGGATTTATTTTTCTGTATTAATTGAAGATATTTTATTTGATAGGTCCAGGTGAGACCCTTGAAAAGAGGAGCCGTGAGTCAAGTTTGGCAGCAGCAGGTATGAAGCCCTTGAAACAAGGACAGTCTAATTTTGACATGTTGTTCACCAAGTTAAAATGTCTAAGTTCTGTGCAAATGCTTGCAGTTCTCCCAAAGAAACCTGCTGAAAACCGAAAGGAGCACATAATTAATTTGGATCGGACAGACTCGGAACTTTTTGCAGTTGCACCCCCTCCCCCTCCACCACCCCCTACTGAAAAAGTTGTTGTACAGCCTAAGCCCATTGTTGCTCCAGAAAGGAGGCATAGCCCTCCACCAAGGACAAGTACCCCGACATCTGCCACACCCTACTCTGTTGCATCTCTTCAGCAATATACAAGCAATTTCAGAGAGCAGAATGTGATAAGAGAGAGTAGATTAGGAAAGGTATTCCTAGCTGAGCTTCCTGAAGGCAAGGTATGAAGTACTACTTGTAACAATGCAACTCACTATTTGTCGTGCAGTTTAAACATTATGCTTGATTTATTTTATTCTTTGTAGTTATTGGAAGTTATGAAGATCGACAATCCTAATGGAAGAGTGTCAGTGGATGACTTTCTAGAACTGGTTGCGCTTATCTCAGAGATCAAGCATCCCAACACCCTTGAGTTAGTTGGATACTGTGCTGAATATGGACAGCGATTACTTGTATACAATCACTTCAGCAGAAAAACACTAGATGATGCACTTCATGATAGAGAGGAAATCGACATTGAACTATCATGGAATGCTCGTCTCCAGGTTGCTCTTAGCTCCGGCAAAGCCTTAGAGTAAGCCAAATTATAGTTTTATCTTTTATGCAGTCCATATCTGCCTCTCTTAACATGTGTGGAGATTTATACTCTGAATTACTCTTTCCCTGCAGGTATCTTCATGAAAGCTTCCAACCCCCGATCGTGCATCAGAATTTTGAACCAGCTAATGTTCTCCTAGATGATAAGTTGTCAGTGTGTGTTGCTGAATGTGGACTAGCAGAGCTGATGCCCTCAAGTTCTGTCACTCAGGTAAGCTGTAATATGTGTTATAGATATTGCATGTTCTAAGTACATAAAAATGGGGCAAGTTCAGGTCCCTCTTACTTTAAGGGCTGATGGTGCTATGTCTCAAAACTGTGATACAGCCCAAAGTTAGTATAGCATGTGAAGCATATCTGTTAATAGTGATGTACCAACATGCACTAGTTCATTCTAAGAAAATCTGTATCAACGTCAGATGTTGATAATCAGCTTTGCTAATGTGGTTGTGTATTGCATGATACGGCATTTCTGTCTTCCCTTAGCTTTCTAATAGACTGTGATAATTTGTTAATAGTCTTTTAGTATCAGTAAATCAGTGCACTGTACTGAAAATGAAAGGTTTCTGGTGTATGCCTTCGCCCTTCGAAGTCTTAAAATTAGTAATCTGGTGATGGGGATAACAGATTGTCTTTCCTGTTAAGGCCCCGCTTGGATTGAGTGTGAAATTAGTGAGCTCCCCGGTATTTAGCTGAAGTTTGAACTGAATACCGGGGATCACACAAAATTTACATCCAATCCAAACAGGGCCTACTGTTTCTTTACCGGGGTATTCCACTAGAGTATCAACATGTTAAATGAGTAGATTTAACTTGTTAGAAAAGCTTTATGGACCGTTCGCTAGAAGGATTTAATTAGTTACTGACTTCAGTAGCTGTTGATGCTTTATATCCTATTTTGACCACAAATGAGTATACTTAGCCTTTGCCTTAGCCTATTTAATTCGCCCATGCATTGACAGACTCATCTTGTTATGTGCTCACGGATGTTTCTTTTTGTTGCAGCTGTCAGGTCGGTTGCGCACATTACTGAACTATGATGCGCCTGAATTCCAGGAATCTGGGATCATTTCAGAACGAGGCGATGTTTACAGTTTTGGAGTAGTGATGCTAGAACTTCTTACCGGGCGTAAACCATACGATAGGTAAGAGATTTGAACTCTCATGCTTGGCTTCACAACGAACTTACCTTGTTTGTTTCATATTTGAACTCTCATGCTTGGCATAAGAAAACAACTCTCTGACTCACCTGCATGTCTGTTGTGAAAACCGAAAAATTATACAGTTCACGCCCACGCCATGAACAGCATCTTGTTAGATGGGCCGGTTGTCAGCTCCATGACATTGAATCCCTTTCCAAGATGGTGGACCCTTCTATTCGAGGGCAGTGCTCCGAGAAAGTATTGTCGCGGTTTGCTGACATAATCAGCCGCTGTATCCAGGTAATTCATTTTTGTTCTAATACTGCCAGGATGCAATTTCCTAAGCATACTATAGGTGATGCTTGCCACTTTTTGCACAAGAACCTTATGAATCAAAGGCATAAAACATATCTGATAAGAAACTTTCATGATGCAGAGGGAGCCAGAATTCAGGCCACCGGTGTCTGCAGTTGTCCAGGACATAACTAGCATTGTGAATGCTTCTCGTGAGGAATCAGAGTAACAAGCAGTTCGATGATTCACAAATCTCATGGGCAAAGTCGCCGCTCGGAAATTTTTGGGATGGAACTTCTTTTGGCATAATGCAGAGCACATCATATGTCACAGATTTCTGGGAGAAGTATAGCTATTGATCCTTACCAGTGTATCATGTAACTATGTAAATGATGAGTAGGTGGTGGTCACATTCATTCAAGGAAAACATCATGCTTTCCAAATGGAATGTCTTAGACAGAATACCGGGTATTTAGTGAACAGAAATTTGACGCAGAAAGCAGGGGAAATGCAGAGATGGGGAATGTGCAGGAAATGGATGTAAAACTGCTATTGCAATACCATGATCATCTCTGGTGATGGATTTTGGGGGAATGCCGGAAGGACTAGAACCCTACAGGAAAATTTCCTATGTAGCCCTCTTTGAACAAATGAACGAGCTTCTTGAATTCCTATGGAATGCCTCAATTGCGTAGTGATTCTGGATGCACTCTTAGCATGAGGTTGGACCGTGTTGGAAGTAAAATCTGTATGTTCTGGTCTTCTGGATACCAAAACAAAGAGGGACGCTTTTTTGCAAGCATTTTGTGGCCTAAACTCTGGCTTGCAAATTTATAATTTTTACAACCAATGCAACTCGCAAGGAATATTCAAAGTTGAATCAACTCATAGTTAACTCGAAAAAAAAAGGAATAAACTCACACTTGCAGGTTTTGACAATTTCTTTTGTAGACCCGTACTTGAAAAATGTACATTATTTCAAGAAATATAATTATTTTCCTCCTTGGTTTATTTCTGTTTTGTAACCCACAACCTTCTGCCCTGCGCTCCATTCCTCATACAGGAAACTGGTCACCTACAAATTGCGTCTGGCCGAATGGTTGGTGTCCTTTTGCAAAACCCAAACCATCGAATTCGGCCCAAACCGTATCATAATTCATAATTCAGAACAAAGGTTGCATAACAAGCCAAATCAAGATGGACTCAGGAACAGGATCATAGCAAGAACTACTCAAGAAAAGGGATATCACGGTAAGAACTGAACATGATAGACAGAATAAATAACCATCGTTACTATTTCACGAGATACTGAAACAGTGTGATGCCACAACACCAGCACAAGTTACACAGGGACATAGCCCGAACAGCTAACCATTACAGAGAGAAGCATCGACCGACCAAGAAGACAGGGAACGGCGTATCTAAGAGGAGGTGAACTTGGTGACGGCCTTGGTGCCCTCGGAGACGGCGTGCTTGGCGAGCTCCCCGGGGAGGACGAGGCGGACGGAGGTCTGGATCTCCCGGGACGTGATGGTGGGCTTCTTGTTGTAGCGGGCTAGCTTGGCCGACTCGCCGGCCAGCTTCTCGAAGATGTCGTTGATGAAGGAGTTCATGATGGACATGGCCTTGGAGGAGATGCCGATGTCCGGTTGCACCTGCTTCAGCACCTTGAAGATGTAGATCTTGTACGTCTCCACGCTCTTCTTGGCCTTCTTCTTCTTCTTGTCGGCGCCGCCCTCCTTGGACTTGGGCGGCCGCTTCTCGGCCTTGGGCTTCTTCCCCGCCGTGGTCTTCTCCGCCGCCGGGGTCTTCTCGGCGGCAGCCGGCTTCTTCTCCGCCTTGGGAGCCATCGGACGCTGTTGCTTCGCCGGGGAGAGGTGCGGTGGTTCGCCGGAGGGTGCGAGGGGACTGGTGGTGGGGAATTGGATTGCTGGTTGGTGATGGGATGGGGAGGGCGCGGCGGCTTTATTTATGGAGAGGAGGAGGTGGACTCTGATTGGAGGAGGGGTTGGTGCCCCGGATCGGTGACGTCGGGTGGTCTATCGACGGATATCAGCCGCTCGCTGCTGTTTCTGATGGACGGCCCTGATGAGCTTCGGCGCGGATCGATGACGTGGCCAAAACTTGGGCGGGGAGATCAAACTCTCTTCGTGGCGGGAATTTTGGGTGAGATGGTTTTCCATCCTCTGCATCTCAGCTGAGGAAGAGCGACGCATGTTCCAGCTTCACATGACTAGAGCATCTCCACCCGTTGGCCCTTTCACAAGGCACAAAAATCATCGCCTGGGAGTGAACCGGCAGCTAAATCAGCGTTGGAGGCGGTTGGGCATCCAGCCGTCGTTCCCAGGTCGGCCCCAGGCGCCGATATCGGGCCATTCGTGGCCGCTTTTCGGCCCAGATAAATAGAAAAATGGTCCAATATCGATGAGAAACGGTTCATATTCGGCGTGGTTCGGCATTGAATTCTCAAAATAAATAATATTTTTATCACATAGTTCATCACAGAAAATCAAATAGTTCAACAAAATAGTGCAACAACAAATAGTTCAATACAAATTATATAGTTCAACAAATAAAAACTCATATTTCATCACACGTCGAGCCCGGCGTCGCCCTTGATTCTCCATAGTGCTTCACCAAATCCAGGTCTCGGATCCTCCATAGGCCGTTGATGATGCACCTGTGGGTCTCGGATCTCCTGACGCATAGTGAGGTAGGCAGTCCAGATTTCCGGTAGCTGGTGATCAACTTCGGCTAGAGGATCCTGCCTGTAGTATGGTTCAGTGTCAAGCATTGGCTCTTCCTGCTCGCTCTCGATGATCATGTTATGCAAGATGATACAACAAGTCATGATTTCCCACATTTGATCTTCCGACCAGGCCTGAGCAGGGTACCGGACAACAGCAAATCAAGATTGGAGCACACCAAACTACTCACACATCATCAGAGAGGCTATGGTGTTGATGTAGAAGCCCTCCGTGATTGAACCCCCCTCCGGCAGATCGTCGGAAAAGGCCCAGATGGGATCTCACGGGTACAGAAGGTTGCGGCGGTGGAAAACTGGTTTCATGGCTCCCCCTGATGTTTTTTGGGTATAAGAGTATATATAGGCGAAAGAAGTACGTCGGTGGAGTCTGTGGGGCCCACGAGGGTGGGGGCACGCCTACCCCCTGGGCGCGTCCTCCTATCTCGTGGACGCCTCACGGAGTTCCGGACTTCCACTCCAAGTCTCCTGGTTTGCGTTTGTTCCAAGAAAGATCCTCGCGAAGGTTTCGTTCCGTTTGGATTCTGTTTGATATTCCTTGGAACAATCATATAAAAAAGCATATTAAAGTCCATTAAACATCCAAAACATATAATATAATAGCATGGAACAATCAAAAATTACAGATACGTTGGAGACGTATCAGTCGCCGCCGAAGATCACGTCGGGCGAAGCCTGTGCTATGGCCTATGACGGCGGCGGCGGGGCACTCTCCCTCGCGCGGCAGTAACACACATCACGACGGTGATCCGGCGGCAAGTAGCAGCAGGTTCCTGGCGGTGTGAGTAGCGGTAGCAATAGTGGTGGCCGGCCACCCCGTGCCAGAGGCGCTCTTGTGGTGGCAGCCTAGTTCACGGATCTCGCCCGACCCAAATGGGCTTGGCCGGCCGGCGGCTTGGTTCTGCAGCGACGGGCTAGCGTGGTGGGCCTGACCATGGCGTCTGCTTAGGCACCATGGTGGTGCCGTGGCCGGTCAGGCGGTGGCGTATGGTCCCTTTTCGTCTAGTCCCCGTCAGATAAGGCGGCGATCCGTGCACAAGATGCTTGATGGAGGTTCTTCGAATAGATATGGGTGAAAACCTGCTCTTGGCTAGCTGCCAAGGCTGACGATGGCGGCACTCTTCGATGTCGTTTCCTTCTTGAAGGCATCGCTGTTGAGAAGTTCCAAACAACTGTCTGCTACCTCCGGGGGAAACCTAAATTAGTAGATCAGATGACGATGTCACTCTTGTGTCGTCTCCCCCTTAGGGGCATCATTCTTGGAGGTGTATAGGGACTTGAGGGGCCGGTGGACAACATCTTTGGTGGAGCAGTGCTTCATCCTACACACTGATGGCGGTGGATCTCGGCGGCGACGCGCAGTGGAGACTCGGCGTCCGATGTGCGGCGATGGACTCGCGCAGGAGGACAACTTTGTCTGGCATTGATACGTCCATTTTGCATCATGCTTTTATATCGATATTTATCGCATTATGGACTGTTATTTCACTTTATGTCATAATACTTATGGCTATTCTCTCTTATTTTACAAGGTTTACATAAGGAAGGAGAATGCCGGCAGCTGGAATTCTGGTCTGGAAAAGTAGCAAATATTAGAGACCTATTCTGCGCAACTCCAAAAGTCCTGAAACTCCACGGAACGTCTTAAAAGAAATAAAGAAAAATCCACGCCAAAGATGATGGCCAGGGGGAACACTTTCTTGAAATTATTATGAGGGATCATCTTATTTACTACCGTCGTTCTAAGTAAACAAGATGCAAAAACATGATAAACATCACATGCAATCAAATAATAATAGTGACATGATATGGCCAATATCACATAGCTCCTTTGATCTCCATCTTGGGGCTCCATGATCATCTTGTCACCGGCATGACACCATGATCTCCATCATCGTGTCTCCATGAAGTTGCTCGCCAACTATTACTTCTACTACTATGGCTAACACGTTTAGCAATAAAGTAAAGTAATTTACATGGCGTTTCTCAATGACACGCAGGTCATACAAAAAATAAAGACAACTCCTATGGCTCCTGCCGGTTGTCATACTCATCGACATGCAAGTCGTGATTCCTATTACAATAGCATGAACATCTCATACATCACATATATATCATTCATCATTCATCACAACTTTGGCCATATCACATCACAAAACACTTGCTGCAAAAACAAGTTAGACGTCCTCTAATTGTTGTTGCAAGTTTTACGTGGCTGCAATAGGGTTCTAGCAAGAACGTTTTCTTACCTACGTGAAAGCCACAACGTGATTTATCAACTTCTATTTACCCTTCATAAGGACCCTTTTCATCGAATTCGCTCCAACTAAAGTGGGAGAGACAGACACTCGCTAGCCACCTTATGCAACTAGTGCATGTTAGTCGGTGGAACCGGTCTCACGTAAGCATACGTGTAAGGTTGGTCCGGGCCGCTTCATCCCACGATACTGCTGAAGCAAAATAAGACTAGTAGCGGCAAGAAAGTTGACAACATCTACGCCCACAACAAATTGTGTTCTACTCGTGCAAAGAGAACTACACATAGACCTAGCTCATGATGCCACTATTGGGGAACGTTGCAAAAAACAAAAAAATTCCTACGGTTTCACCAAGATCCATCTATGAGTTCATCTAGCAACGAGTGATCGGATTGCATCTACATACCTTTGTAGATCACGCGCGGAAGCGTTCAAAGAACGGGGATGAGGAAGTCGTACTCGACGTGATCCAAATCACCGGAGATCCTAGCGCCGAACGGACGGCACCTCCGCGTTCAACACACGTACGGTCAGCGTGACATCTCCTCCTTCTTGATCCAGCAAGGGGAAGGAGAGGTTGATGAAGATCCAGCAGCACGACGGCGTGGTGGTGGATGCAGGGGTCACCGCAGCAGGGCTTCGCCGTTCTACTGCGAGAGGGAGAGGTGTAGCAGAGGAGAGGGAGGCGCCAAGACTCAAGGGGTGCGGCTGCCCCTCCCTCCCCTCCCTATATATAGGCCCCCTAGGGGGTGCGCCGGCCCTAGGAGATGGGATCTCCTAGGGGGGCGGCGGCCAAGGGGTGGAGTGCCCCCAAGCCAGGTGGGGCGCCCCCCCCCCCCCACCCTAGGGTTCCCAACCCTAGGCGCATGGGGTGGGCCAAGGGGGGCGCACCAGCACACTATGGGCTGGTTCCCCTCCCCACTTAGCCCATGGGGCCCTCCGGGATGGGTGGCCCCACCCGGTGGACCCCCGGGACCCTTCCGGTGGTCCCGGTACAATACCGGTGACCCCCGAAACTCTCCCGAT